>NW_010176347.1:0-3704 GCF_000695765.1 Mesitornis unicolor
GGGCGGGGTGCCCGCGGGGGCTTTGGATCGGGCCCCTGCTCTGGGAGAACTGGGGGAAACTCGCCGTGTCCTCACGCCAGAATGGGCTGCCTTGCTCTGCTAGAGCCAGCCCCGAGCACGGTGCCACTCCCAGAAGCCAGGGGAAGCCTCATCCAGGGCCATCAAACTTTCCCGAGCCAAATGCGTACAGGAGCTGAGAGCAAACACGTTAACAAATGGCGTCTTTTAAACCAACTTGCTCGAGGTTGACTCTTTCGCAGTGGCTCTCAGTAACGTGTTATGGCTAACCGGCTCCCCAGCAAGACTGTTCACACGCACAGGATCCATAAAATGAGTCCTGCAGAAATTGCGAAAAAATCTTTTTCTCAACTTGCTTTCTTTAAGAAAACTTGTTGAGAAATTGCACTCTTAGCTTAGGCAGCTATCCCACTGCTGAGGTGCATGATTACACAGTTGGAGTTTGTGCCAGTCAGACAGACATGATCAACTAATTAGAAAAACACCTCCTGATTGAGAACTGTTGTCCTCAGTTATTTGGTTACCAGATTAAAAAAAAAAATAGATGAAATGGGAAAAAAGAGCATTCAGGTTGGTGATATTTCACCGAAACCAGAGAGATATTTATTGCACTGTTAGGTCATAAGTTATTGGCTCAGTTTTCCTGTACATATCTCATGCTAGTAGTTACATATGCAATTATTCCTTCAGACTAAGGAATAGTATTCTAGAAAAGCAAACAGCATAATGAATAATATTCACTGGGGAAGATAGAGATGGATTAGTCACTTTTGTGCTGTTCACTCTGTCAGGATGTTCTTTTTTCTTTAAGCAAACAAGATTTATCTAATTTTTCTTCAGTCCTGATAGGCGGTAAACTATAGATATGTGTAGAATTATTGCATTTTGAATCCAAATCCCCAACCTCTGGAGGTTATGTTTTAACTATAATGAAACTGTGAAATCACACCAGTGACTGTGTTCCTTCTTTGCCTTCATTCCTTCTTTGTTATAAATTGTCTGTTTCAAATAAGTCCTAGCCTAGCAGGGGCAACCACATAGGTAAGTCTTATTCATGCATGGGAGATTGTCGGGCTTTGTACTTATGCAGAGACTCCAGGCGAATTCATCTCTAACGATAACAAGTTGAAGTAAAGTCTTCTTAGCTGCAGATTCACATTCTGCCCTAGCTACATTTCTTGACAAGCCAAGTGAACTAGTAAGTTAAGCCTTTATGGAAACAGAGACCTGAATTTCTTAATGATAGGCCTCACATTTTCAGACCTATCTCATAGGGAGTATAGAAATAAAAGACTGAACTCTAAGTATGGGCTTGGGATCTCATTACTTTCCTGTGGGAAAATGAGAAGAAGTATTAGAATACAGCTCTTCAGGGCAGTTACCAGATCATTTTTAATACTTCAAGCTATTGATTTTGTTATGTAAGGCAATACTCCTGCAGTGTCAGAATAATTTTATCAGATAATTACAAAATTATTTTGCCTTATAAGCAACATAGGAAAAAATTAATTATAGAAACATCAACAGAAAATCCCACAACCACAACCTTAATCAGTTTAGTAAAAGACAGTATTCTTTGTGGAATTTCTGCCAGTGCATTTACACCACATTCAATATGAGTTTACCAAGATACATAATTTTAGTGCAGCAAATACATACTTGTTTTTCATAAACATGTATGTGTAGCCTTGTTTTATATTAGTTTTATATTCATTTTATTGAAACATGGTATCTTGGAAGAAAGAAAAGTCTTCTCCTTCAAGGTATGCAAATGAAATAGAATTTCCTTTCTAATTTCATAAAATATCCATTGCAATGGATTTATCCAAATATTTCACAGGTATAAGCTTTATATTGTTCTTTCTTTCACCTATAAAATATCAGGAACTCTGGACACTGTTGGTCTAAGGCTACTGTATTTGTCATTATATTCTCATAGTATTTTCACATATGCGAATAGATTTTTTTTCAGAAGTTGTTTATATGTGTCTATTCAATTAGGAAGTAAAAGAATTTATATTAGCACTCTCCCAAATAAATTAAACTATGTATTAAGTAATAGTAGTTGAAGCATTGTAGAGAACACATTTCTATTTTATTATTTATCTTATTTTCTTTGTTGTTAAAAGCTTGGGAGCTCTGCTCAGTGTTATCATCTGCTTGCTACAGAATGTTGCTTTTTAACTGGGACAATTAAACACTAGCAGTTTTAAAAAAGATATACGGTTTAGGTTAATGTGTTTGTTACTTTTATGTGGATGTATGATTTTTACTGGTGGAGGCAGCTTGATATTAGAAAACAGTATTCCTAGTATGTTAAGTGTCAATATTTAAATATTGATCATGCAAAAACAGACCAATTCTTATTAAGCAATGAATGCTAAATTTACTGAACAGTAAATGCAAGAAAAAAGTTTTAATCTCATTCCCACTTCTTAGTGACTTCCTTTTTTGTTTTCTCCCCCAAAACTTTGCATCAGATACTTTACTAGAGTGCTATTGATAGTAGAAATAGAATTTTATTGTACATGTGTTAGGAATAGCTGGAATAAAAATATTGAACAGTAAGAGGCTCCTAACTCCACTTTTTCATACACCACTGCAATTTTTAGTTATACCCAAGGAGGCTGGCTGTCATGGAAGCTTGAAGCCTTCTTATGGACCCTCATGAGAGTGTTGTGGAGTCTCTGTCAGAAGGATAGTCCACACCAGGCTACCCTATCCCAGTGTACTGCAGGGGACCCTGCAGGGACTGGAGGAGGAAAACCTCTGTGGTCAGAAGTCATGTTCAGACACTGGAATTTTTTGGTCATATACGTTAGTATGGCAGCTGCAAAAGCACTGTTCTGCAGATATGAATCATGTCCATAAGAAGGCTTATTTAACCCATCCTCATTTAACTCATCACCTATGGTCTGCCTAGTAGGATATCATACAGAGCCAAGAGAATTTGACAACTAAGGAAAAACATCTTGTTTATACTTTAAAGGCTCATTAAAATGGATTTTCGCTAGCTAGTAATATGCACTCTATTCACAAGCTTTTACATATGGCCAGCAGAACATCCTGTCTTCAGATACAGGACAAAAACAAACAAACAAAAAAGAGTAAATTTTAAAGTTTTTAAAAGATAAGCAATTTTTACCAGCAGTTCATGCAAATGGACCCTCAGAGTCACACAGTGCCCAGTAAAATCAGTGAAGATCTGCATGAGTGCAAAGACTGTATACAGTTGTGATTGCAGAAGGAGCTCTAACGTAAATTAGAAGAAGCTCTAATAGAAGTTTGCTTTGGTGTATTACTCAATGGAGTTTTGACTTAAGAATAGCTCATTGATTCTTTGCTTCTATTTGCCAGTTAAAACTTCAGGACAGCCATTAGTGGTATCTGCATATGAGGTACAGCATGAAATTCCTGGTATAAGCATCCATAAGAATAGGAGTCATACTATTACCGTAGGTCTAACTGACAATAAGATCAGAAATGTCCTCAGAAAACACATTACCCTATTATGACAGTAAAAATCTCCTTAATATTAGAAAATCAAAGAATCATTATATCAGGCTTGCCTTACCTTAAAATGAATGCAAGTGTATGGCTGGTAGTGTATATTCACGATATACACCATTCTTCAGTTTGATATTGTTTACTTCCAAGAAGCATTTACTTTCTTGTCTCACTTCAGC
>NW_010176347.1:3735-6220 GCF_000695765.1 Mesitornis unicolor
GTAGTTTATCCAAGGGCAGAACTAGCCTTGCAGTCAGAAAACTCTTAACATTTTCACACATAGCTTGCAATTCACAGGAGTAAATTACAATTCCACAGAGATTTAAGTTTGTTAAAGCATTTGCATTAATAGCACTGCATGTGTTTGTGCAGACAGTGAAGGCTCATTCAAATATTTAAGCCAGAGAGCCTGCTATTAATCCTTACTGCCAATGACCTACCCCTTCTGTCATGTGCGTAGTGAGTGGCTCCTACTGAAGGAGCTCAGCTTCAGACTTTGTCGTTACTCAAGTGCTCAAATCTGAGCCTTCAGAAAAGCCTCCCAACCATGCAAAGGTCTGACTTACCCTAACTCAGAGACTACAGGACACTGGCATGAATGTAAATGTGATCTTTGCCATCCGGTCTTGAGGCAGTGCCACGTGATCCTCATGTGCCCCGTGACTAAAGGCAATGGTTGGAGATGGTATGGATGGGGCAAGGAGCTTCAACACAAGCTTGGATATGCTCCTACATGCCATCACAGACCTGCAGACACAGGCTTACCTTTGACTTTGGTTTCATTTTGTACCCCTTCACCTGACTCTGTTGGGTCTTTAAGTTCAACTGTGCCTTTAGAAAGAGAAGTCCTGGATCTAATTGCTACTGTCATAGCAGTGACATTTCATAAGCAAATAAATACTAAAGATCGTAGGTTTATACAGCTCTTCTGTATTATTCCACATTCATTTAATCTACATAGACTGTTGGAGCCTGACCTGAAGAAGCCACCATACACAGGATTTGTTGAAACTCACCAGAGCAGAATGCTGGGGCTTGGTTTTTTATGAAAGCCAAGAGCTGGCATTTGTGCTGAATTCTCAAAAAAACCCAACTTTCTGGACAAGAAAACAATCATGTGCAGAATGAAAGGGTGAAATAGAAGGCTGAAAGAATGAACAAGATGATGAGAGCAAGTGCACATGAGAGCACAGTTAATTCAGTGCTCTAATCAACTGTGTTCTGCAGTGCTTTATCATAAGCATCCCTGCATTAGGCTCACTAGCTCAGAGCACTTTGCAGCATTGCAGGAATTACTCTGCTTTTTGCTTCCCATTTAAAAAAAATCTCATTGTGTCTTGTCAATATAGACAACATTGTCAATGAAAGCAAATGAAAAATTATCATATAATTTAGTATTTATCATAATCAAGAGCAGAGGTTCATTAGAACAATGAGCAATTGCCAAATTATTCCTCAAAGTATTAATTTGAAGAATGAGAAAATAATGGCATTTCCTACCTTCCTGGTTTTTCTCCCTCCTTCCTATTGACACAAACAGTCTGCAGTTTCTGTTTGCTTGTCAGATCAATTTCCCATTCTTGTAAAGAAACATTTTTGCTAAATGATTGTAATTAAGAACCTTCTTCCAGCTCAATAGCTGTCTGGGCATGGAGAGGTAATTCCCCATTGATTTCCATGGGTCCAGAATTTCACAGAAAAACTTCAATAGACAATGTCGGCTCCGGAAGTATAGCCTCCCTGGGCTCCCTATAGCATCAGTGAAAACTGCTGGGCAACTCTGAAGAGCAACTTTAGTCTACCACAGATCTCAATAGGCCTCTAGAGATGTCATGCTTTGGTGCCTCAAGTTTCATGGGATGTGTCTCAAGTGATTGAATCTATGTGGCAATCTGCAGTTGCAGGAGGTGTGATGAATCCTTGTCTTCAGAGCTCCCCTACAGAACAGTACCCACTAAACTTCTTCATTTGCATGGTCCTGCATCACTGTCTTCCTGGCTGGCTTTGAAAATTTCAATATTACTTAGAACCCAGGCTTGTTTTTTTCTTTCATTGTTTCTGACACTGTCCAGCTGTAGCATGAAGTAGCTAAGTGCTCCCTGGTCTCAGAGGTGACCTGAGATTATCAGAGCTGGAACCAACAGCAGGAGCAAGGACAACATAGTTATGCAAGGAAACCTTTTTTAGTAATTAAAACCAGTGGCTGTTTAAGGATATCAAGGTTGTCATCAGTTGCAATGGGCTCTGATTCATGGCCTCTGTGTTAATGCAGAGAGGAAAGGAGGTTGAGCTGGAAGGGAAGTAAAGGAAACTGTGCCAGTTTTGGTACAGCCCTAGTGCTGTACTCGCCTTAGTATGCTGCTGGCTTTCTCTGGTACAAATGCAGGAAAGCATATCAGTTAGATGGGAAATAAATAAAATGCCTCATTTAATTATTTACTGAATGGGAACTAGGAATTATCAAATCTTCACCCAGCATCATTTTTACAGGGGAGGAAGAGAGAGGAGGCTATTGGATTGCAACCCATTAGCACTAACCAATGTGGTGTGTACATCAAACTGGGGCTGTCTCATAAAATGCATTGTCTCTCCAGTAATCTTGCAGTCCATGGCTGGTGTGAGTTACTGTATAAGAATTCTAATACTTTAGGTAGTTAATCATGTTAAGTAAACTAGACACATGCTTGTCTCAGCCAACTGTTCAG
>NW_010176347.1:6251-21202 GCF_000695765.1 Mesitornis unicolor
TTTATGAAACTGCTGTATTCCATCTATTAGGCATAATTACATTAAAGTATAAGGTGCATCAGAAGTCTTTCAGAATTGCAAACAAACTAATGTAAATCTATATTCCAGAAAATTGCCAAGGTTATCATTAAAATCAGGAAGAGAAATATGCAAAGAGACTATCATAGTTACTAAGAAAATATTCCAACAATATCTGCAATATTCTAGTGATGGTAACTTTAATTTTACGTAGGATATTTACAGTATGATTTTGTGGTAGTCGTTGGTAAGTGTTGACTTTGCACTTGTGAGTGCTATGCAGTATGTGAGAACACAGCTCTCATGTAACTGTTCTTCAGACATTCATTACCATTACTTTTTTTCTCTACAACTGGACTTCAGCTTTTAAGAGGGGATCACATACTAATGCTGCATCTCGGTACCAAATTCTGGGTCTGACTGAGTTCTTCATTGCTCGTCAGAGATTGCAAAGCTATGTAAAAATTTAAGAAGGTCAAAATTTGGAAGAGGTGGGAAGGGGAAGGGCTCAAGAGGGAAGGGATAAAGACATACAAAAAAGGGAAAGGAAAAAAACCGACCTAGAACTGGATCATAGACAATCACATGTTCAGAACAGTCCATTCCACAGTTCTGGAAGGCTCACTGAAAATGCAGGTATGTATGTAAAATCCAGATGTTGCTTATCACTATTTCTCGTCTCTCTACCTCTCGTAAATTTATAGCTTTAATTCAAATCTGTCTCTTACCAGATCACATGGCTCAGAAATGCATTTCACAGGAAGATACAGCAATTAATACACTGACTTAACACTACCATAGACTTTGCCTTCTGGATAGACAAAAAATAATTACAAAGGTTTTATGAACTGCTGTCCAGAAAAGAAATTGCACCCTCTGTGTATAAACAGCAAATGTCTATTATTGTCACAATGTTCTCCAGCAGTGTTTGCTGCAGGAAATATATTTGCTTTTTCATGAAGTAAGTGGTAACAGTAGCAGATATGAAGCCAATATATCTCCAACCAGAATTTAAACTGAAATACAGAAAAAAGTTTAAGAACTAAAAAAAACAAGACAGACAGAATAAGAAAAAGTTCTGGCTTTCACTGTTGACAAAGAACAGAACTCATGGCTTGTTTGTTGTTTTGTTTTTAATTACAGCTGTATTCAGAAGCCAGGCTGGTGGGTTTGGGGAGTCACACACAGCTCACATCTTAGAAGAGAATTAAGCTGCTGGCTGGTAGGAAACTCAGGTAGGCTCTTAGAGATGCTGAAGAGAAAAGATGTATGATATTCTAATAAGGAGAAATAATAATAACAAAAGAAACTGGAGGAAGCCTTACTGGAAATGTATAGGAATAGTAAATCCTGCCAAGCTGTTACAGAAATAGAATCGCAGAAAATATGTGATCTTGTATATGCATTTTAGTCAAAGAGCATTAAAATCTTTCCATTAACTTCAATGGGTTTCATATCAGACCTTAAATGTAAATTTATTTTAAATAGGATAGTATATAGGAGAGCGAGGTCTGACATACAGCTCCCTTAGTACATCTCAGATTTACTTCATTACTTAAAACTGTCATCACAAATCTTTGTATAATCCAGCCTAAATTTTGTTCCTATTTGTGCTATGTAATTCTAAGTGAGCAACCATCCCATAGAGGGAAAGTGATCAATTAGCATATTCTAGAAATGTCTACAAGTATTCCAAATTGTTTTTCTTTATGATTATTTTAAGATGCAGTATCTCACACTTTGCCATAGTGCAAGCACACGGTACTCCTATGGGAGTTTTGCAGCTCCCAGAAGAAAACATAGCACATTTTCAACAGAGATGGCAGTGTGTCAACTCAAACATTAACCAGGAGTTGGAGTCTTGAGTATTCTGCTTGACCTTTAGTACCGTTCAGTTGCTTTAGGGCCAAAGCATGGATTTGGGAGAAAATATGAAAATATATTTCAAAGCAGATTATTTTAAAATTAATGACTGCTGCAACTTGCATAGAATGACACTCATCAGTGGTCGAGGTGAGCACAGATGAAATGGTTAAATTGGAGGTGTAAAAAATGTTTTCTGTTGTATTTCCACACACCAACCAATGAAATTCTTTTTAAAATTCAGAATAAAGTCACATTTATGCTATTACTACTTTCCCTTAACTAAGTTTTCCATAAACAAGTAGTGCAGGATCAGACTCATTTTGATTATGGCAGTAAGTCTAATCATTCCATCAGCTTAAGAGCGAAGCAAAAATAGTTCAGATTAGCTGTTTCTACAGCCATTGTGATGAAGGAAAAACTGAGAGAGGGGAAACTATATTTTTCGTGAAAGAGATATCATGACTCATAATTGTGCTGGGCTAGATCTTGTGTAAAGGGGACCTTTATGGCAGTAAGCAAACGTTAGATCAAACCTACTGAACAATTCTTTTCTTGAACAGCTGGCCCATTAAAATGCTAAGTGACATTTTAGCTTATCAAGTGTGTAGTCAGGGCTACCCTATATGGTTCAAGACAAAGACAAGCTAAGGCATTGGACTGTGCAATTGGGAAAGGTGAGAGCAAACGCTGGCAACTGAAATGACAAGAGATCTTAATTTTCTTGAAAACAAGGCCTCAGGCTGCACTTTTTGCAAATTACACAAAGGAAGAACTTTAACTTTCTACAAAAATTTTCTGGCTCCAGGCTACCTTTTAATTTCAGTGAAATCTAAAGTTGAGTGAGACTGGACCCAAAGCATATATTCCACAGTTCATCATAGTCACAGTCTAAAGACTGGATTTTGTAGGTTGGCTTCATAGTCAGTTGAGTTTCATTGGTAAAGATGTACCATTAGGGAAAAAAAAAAGGGGAAGTAAAAAAATATACCACAAACATACCAAAACAAAACACAAAAAACCACAGACCAAACCAAACAAAAAGCCCCCAACCCCAAAGCTAAACCTCAAACTTTACTCTTTAGTTATAACAGTAATCATCAAAGCCATACTCAATAACCTAGAGTTAGCACTTCTACGTAATCCTACACACCAACATGGGAGGCAAAGAGGAGGAGAACAGTGTAGTTCTGATGCAGCTAGATACATTAACGATTAGTACAGAGGTCAAAATTAGAACTAATAGAAATAAAAGTTAAATTTTTAAAAAGCTTTCACTCCTCAAATAAAAACATTCATATAAGTAACTGAAAAAGAAAATACTTTATATTGCCTGTGGATATTCTTCTGTGCCAGTTATTAAGGCCCTAATCTTGTATGTCCTAACAACTTTCAGATTTTGGTCCATGTCAAAAATCTCTTGTGTATGTATAGTTATTACTCTAGTTTAACTCCTATCATGGACCTCCAATGAACTCAGAACAAAACCTAATGAACACTATTGAATATAAGAATTACAAAATAATTTAACAGACTTATAGAAAAATTACCTTAGAAGGGACCTCTGGATGTCTCTAGTCAAACCATTACCAAGCAGAGGGAATAATCCCTTCCCTAAACATGCATGCTAATTTGTTACTATTGCATTCCAGTATACATTCAGCCTTCATTACCGTAAGGATACACATCTGATCCATGTGCAACTTGCTGTCTGTGGAACACACAGGTCCTACCCAGCAGTGTTGCTACCTAGTGAGTTGGTCCCTAGCCTGTATTGATGCATGGCTTGCTCTTCGTCGGGTGCAGGACATTACATTTGTCCTTGTTCAACTTCATGAGGTTCTTGATGGCCCATTCCTCTTGCTTGTCTAGATCCCACTGAGTAACACTCCTACCCTCCCTGTGCATCAAGTGCTCCTTCCAATTTTGTGTCATCTGGAGGCTGGCTGAGATGCCTTCAGTCCTGTTGTTCAGGTTGCTGATGAAAGCATTAGAACTGGCACCAGCTGGTATCAATGCCCAAGGAACACCATGAACTATTAGACTCAAAACTGTAGCCTCTTCAAGTTCAAAGGTCCAGCCAGTTTTCCATCCCTCTTTACAGTGTACCCATCCAGTCCAGTTGTCCTTGTTTGGCTAGCAGAAGTTATAGGATAGTGTCAAAAGTCTTGCTAAAGACTTGCTACTCTCCTCTCATCCACAGGCCCAATCATTTCGTTGCAGAAGGCTGTCAGATTGGTCAAGCATGATTTGCCAAGGGAAAAATCCAAGCTGACTCTTCCTGCTCATGTTCTTAGCTTTTATGTCTCTGGAAATAGATTCTTGAGAATTTTCTCCATAGTTTTTCCAAGGACAGAAGAAAGGCTTATCAGCATGTAGTTTCCTGAATATACTTTCATGTCTTTCTTAAAAGGAAAGCATATCATTTTCCTGTTTACAGTCATCATGGAACTCCTTACATATTTTGATTTTTAATATTCTTGTGTTCATTATTCTCATCTTTAAATTTTATAATTCCTTCCATTTTGAGTATCCTTGTCTCTTGCTGCTAACTTGGATGTTTCTTTAACTTAATTTTCTGTGTGAATAGTCTATCATTGAGTGATTACTTGGCAATTGCTTCCAAATTTGTGTCATATTTCTAGAAGGTTTATATTTCATTTGTAAAGCTTTTTCCTGCAGAAAGTACATGTACAGCATCCCAGCCCAGAACTGGATTTTGAATTTTCCTTTAAAAACTGTTACCTTCATAAAATTCCTGCAACCACCAAATACTTTATCTATATTTTTTGTGTGTGCATGTGTACTGGAATAGGAAGCTACATAATTTGTAGAAATTTTTACCTTATTTGCAGCAAAACAAAGGTAAATGTCAAAAATGTCTAATCATTTGCTTGGCAAATGTTTGCTGTGTGAGTGCACTACTGAAACCCATAGAGCTGTCTGGGCATATACAATTAAACATACGAGTATAGGAGTTTTGGTTTGGTTACTTCAGAGTACTTAACATGAACTTGTTTTCTTCTGATACTTTCAACTGTGTATTTTTGATACTAGACTTACATAAAAGGTAGCTGCTGCTTTTGAAGTGAATGAGATTTTTCCTACTCATTTCAGTGGGAATAAATTGAAACCCTTAATTAAATTTCAATCTTCATGGAAGAATTTTAGCATAGTGATATTTTCCTCATAGACATATTCTTGTGGGATAATAATTGAAAATGTGAATTAACTGCATTAACTATCACATAATCAGATGGGTTTTTTCCTAAGACTGTCAAATTTTTGATTGACTTACACTGCTACAGTAGTGACTTGAATTAAACTACTGCTATTTCAGTCCACTTATAAAAGCACAGCAAGAGCATTACAAGGAATTCCAAAACAAATACACTCATACTCTGCTTTGCTTTTTATAAAACTGTTTCTCCAGCTTCTTTCCTAACTCTATGAATACAAGTGTCTCTAGACTGTGCCCTAGGACACCACAGCTGTTTCAGGTACTGAAATAGACTAAATACTCATTATTTACGCTCCTTCAAGTGGCTGGTCTTTCCCTCGCTTTATTTTCCCCTTGCTCCTTCTCCTGCTCCTTATATCTGTAGAAATAAAAAACTTTTTTTTTCATTCAGTTTGTCAAGGCTGCTGAGCAAGGCCTTTTATCCCCACTGGGCCTCTGGAAATGAGCCATGGTTACCCTCCATGCTTGGAGACACTTCCTACATTCCTTCTGAAAGTGTTCTCTTTTCATCAGTGTATATTAATAAGAAAGCTCAGGGGTATATTGACAAGTAGACCAAGTATCCTATTGTGAGGGGTAGGCAAATTCTGACTTGCCCACATGACAAGTGAGTAAACTCCATTCTCTAGTACATGCCCTCACCTATACTGAAGTGCTTGTCATTTCCCCACTGAAATGTTACATATTTTTTCCCCATGAGCAGGGAGAGGTGAAGTGCTAAAAAATACTTCAGAGAACTAACCACGGGCAGACAGAGTACTCCATTTTCTAAACAGAAATCAATTATAGCACTTATTAACCTGTATCCTTTCTACAGGCAAAGGGGCAAGAGCAAAGAACACAGTCCTTACTAAAAAAACCCACAAGGCAGGATTTCAGTTTAGGAAACAAAGCAGCAGTGTCGGGACAATGACTGGAAGAGCAATGTTGTAGGACTCTGTTTATTCTTGCTCAGACTCATCAAAGAGACTGAGTGTTCAGATGACACATATTCAGTTTAAAGTCAAATAATGGTTTCTCCTAATTACTAGCAGTTTGAACTTCTAAGTAATATCTCAAAATGAAGCTCTTCTGCCTCTAGCAAGAAACACAGAAAGAACAACATTTCAAGCTTAGCATCTATACAGTAGATGCAGCATCTTATAGCTCTACATTATTGGCAGTGTCATGAAGAGCAGATATGATGGAAAGAGATGCAGACTGAAGGAATTGCTGATTTGCATGCCATCCAATCTCACTGCTGTTTTATGTAATGGATGATATACCGGAGGACAGAAACTCAGACACTTGCTGAATATAGCAATCCCATACCAGGCAGAAATTGTATCCCTATAGAGCTAGCTCCTCAGCATGGGTGGGCACAAGTATGGGAGGCTGAGTCACAGATGAAATAGAGTATTTTCCAAGTCTAGATCAGGTTCTTTGCTGATGTAGACCATATAGCTGCTCTGTACTATACTGGCTGACTCTTAGTGCCTTCAGTCTAGTGCCATGGATGGGGAACATCAGATTCCAAAAGCTCCACTTTTTTTGAATCACTACTGGTGATCATACAGCTATGCTCAGGTGGGGGTTTCTGAATGACACAAGAATGCCATGGTCAAATATTGCAAATGGTCAACTATTGCAAATGGTCCACTATTCACACCAAACTGGGGTCACAGTAATACTAAATATGCAATTATGCATGCTTTTTTATCAGGTCACTGAATTAAATCCATAGGCTACAGCACTTTATTACATACATGGAGAGACTGACATTTTGCCTGGTACAATTATCCTCTAATCTAAATAATCCCTGTTAAAGAACTTCGTTCTCTTAGCTGTCACAAACTGAAGTTTTTAACCTTTATAATGAAATTCAGTGCTCCATTCCACTGTCACTTTCCTCATCAAGTAATTCTTGTCTTTCCATGCTGCTGCAGTATTACATAACCAGCCATGTGCAAAAGCTAGATGCAAACCCATCTTAAGAGCCAAGCTCAACACAGCAGAGCCACAGTTATCTCTTTGGAGAAACGTACAAACTCTCAGTTGACCAGTTCACATTACAAAGTAACAGTGCTCAAGTGCAGTAAGTGTGATTCTCCCCTGCCTTGAACTTGTGAGAGCCATGTATATATATACCTGTGAAAATCAGGATGGGAAATTTGACATCCACTTTTCAAGAGTGTGAACAGCATTCAGAAACACTGGAGCAAGTCTCCAGAACAGCATATTGGCATTAGCGTGAGGTAAAGTAAATTCTCCCATTCAGTACAACTAATTCCCCAAGGTGCAATGTTTGCACGTACAGGGCATGATAGACTGGAGAATCAGGTCTGCTGTTGATAAAAGAGTAAAATTACCATGAAACAGAGGGGGTTGGTGGGATGGAGAGAGCAGCAAATGGTGTTTTAACAACAGAGTCCAAGAGAGCACAGTACCTTTGTAAACTTGCTAACATTTCAGTGAAGGAGTTTTAGTCTTTCCTTCAGCAAGGGTGTAAAATCCTCACAGCGTGCCTGAACAGAGATTAAAAAAAACCGTAAGGATAAAGTATCATGAGTGGCGATACTGATTACTTATTAAAATCCCACTATTCAAGATGCGCATAAGGCCATAAGCTCTGTTGTGGGCATATAAAGCATGCCACAGAATGCAGTGCAGAGACTGAACTGCAGCTGAGCTACTTTCAGATCCAAAGTTCAATGTGGTGCTGCCTCCTGCAGAATTAGTCCTGTCAGGAGGCAGGACTTCTTCAGACACACCCTCATGCTAACACCGCTGTACAACTTTCAGAACCCAAGTTAGCAATTCCCTACAACAAAATGTCCCACCATTAATTCACCCTTACAGCAAAGCAGCAGAATTCGTCTAGGCCAACAGGTTGGTAAGCCACTAGCCCAGCAGCTCTCAAGAGCTATTATATACAAGTTTCGGGCTGGAGCTTTAAATATAAGGTGTTAACAAGTATCACATTGTACATAACAGAGAGTGATGAACACAGGCAGTTCCACAAGAAGCTATATTTTTTAAATTATTATTAATTATAATTATCTCTCAATTATTTGTAAACCTGCATCACTAAGGACAGTGACAGATGAGATCAATGCTTCATCCCAAGCCTTGGACTACATTTGCAAGGGCTGTATTTCCCTTTTGATGAAGGTCAAGAGGGGAAAGATATTCAGCACTGGACATGCCACTTAATAGAATTTCATAAGATTCATTAAGAAAAACTGTGAGATTGGACCATCAGATGAAACAATGATCATAAACATTTTAACACAGGAAACCTCCAACAGAGACAGAAGATGACTGTATAGGTTTTGCAACAGTACCAGTAAAAGAATAGGAGGAAGAGGAGAGATAAAGTTAGCTACAACCATCGTTGAAGATAAATAGTTTCCAGCTCCTGAGTAATCATCTGCTGAGATCAGGAACAGACACATTGTCCTGGTAAGCAGAAAGAAATCTATTCTAAATCTATTGTGAAAGAACTCAAGAGTTCAGAAGACACGTTACTGTCAAGAAGCCCGAGTCTGAACTAACTGAAAAGTTACTTAGGCTGACCTGTACCACTAACCACACTTCTTACTCCATACACTGATTCTACCTTGACAAAACAAATAAAAATAAATTAGGAAGCTCAGAGAGCTGGAGCAAAGGACTTTGGGAAACACAGGGAATGTAAGCATCAGGAACATGATCTTGGCCAGTTCTTTCAGTGAGAAGCCAAGCTCATGAAGGGATAAGAGGTAAGGTTCAGGCTCAGATGGTATAACTGGGATGGAGTGTGGCTTCTTTGACCACAGAATGGTGTTCTATGAGCTAGTGATAAGAGGAGTGCCACCTCTTGAAAAAGACAAAGGAAGACCACCTTTCTTACAAGCTTCTTCCTAGAGGAGGATTTTAACTGCCCTTGAAAGGAAGGATTACAAAAACTTTCAGGAAAAATTTCTTCACTGAAAAGGTTCTCAAGCACTGGAACAGACTGCCCAGGGAAGTGGTGGAGTCATCATTCCTGGAGGTGTTTAAAAGACATGTAGATGTGGCGCTTAGGAACATAGTTTACTGGTGGACTTGACGGTGTGAGGTTAACAGACTCAATGATCTTAAGGATCTTCTCTAACCTAAATTATTCTATGATTCTAGGTATGTGTAAACACGAGTGACTTTGACAAGGACCTAAAAGCATGCATAGGGCCATCATGAAAATGTCATAAAAGGGATGAAGTGAATGAGTGAGTCAATCCGTTGAACAAGTCCAGTTATTTCCCTTTTATTTCCTAGCTTTCTTGCATTAGCACAGACTAGATGATCAAGATAACAAGTTAACTGGTGCAACAGAGGCTTGAAGAGGTGACTGGCACAGCAGTTTGTTCAGTGCCTATCCAGCCATATTATGTGTAGGGGAGGGCTAGGTGCAAGTGTCCAAGTAACTCTAGAAGAGGAAAGAAATAAGGTGCTAATACACTGGGGATTTAAAATAAATCACTGAACTAGAAGGATCAGTAGATGAATTCTTTTGTAGGTAATTAGAAGAATCAACCAGGTTGCAGAAGTGGTTGATCATAGGGATTTGGGGGATTTTTGTAGAAAACTACAGCAGTTAAGGAACGCTGTCCTTCAGAGAAAGGGTGTGGACCCACACGCACTCACACACAGAGGAATGTGTGTATGAAGTATAAGAAATACAGTAAGAGATCAGCTTAGCTAACTTGCAAATTTCACATTGACCTTATAAGAAGGGTGCATACATAAACTATGTCATAGCATTGAAGATAATTGCTGAAGGAAATAGAGGCTAACTCTGGAAGTCAAGAAACAAAAATAAATTCTGCTTGCAAGTGGCATCAGTGATAGCAAGAAATTAATCTGTAACTACATTAGTAGTAAGAGGAAGTACTGGGAGAGTCTTGGCCTGTTTCTCAACAGGGAGGAAAGATACAGATGATACTCAGTAGGATAAAAAGTATTTTATGCAGTTTTTGCATCAGCTGTCACTGGAAAGGCCTGTGGTGAGCAATAGACTGGTACTGTTCAAATCAAGAAAGATCTTGCCCTTTTACTGTGGAGGTACAGACTACACTGTACATAAAGCTAGGTGTTTTCAAATCAATTAAGCCTGAAGAATGCATTAAAGTACTGCCTGAGACAACATCAAAGCTACCTGAGAATTCATGGAAAATGAGAGAAATTCTAGCAGGTTGGAAAGAGCAAATGTGGTGTCTGTCTTTAACAAGAAGGATGTTTGGCAGAAAAAGGAAGAGAAACTGGTGAATTATGGACCACTCACCTTAACTTAAACTCTTTAAAAAATAAAAACTGCTCTAGACAACAGGAGATATATGCTGAGAGCTGCCAAAAGGGTTTTATCAACAGCACATTGCATTAAGCTAGTCTAATTTCATTCCACAGTAGATCAACACAGACTAAGAAGGAAGCTGCAAAGGTCATATATTTTGATTTTATTAAGACATTACACCATCTGCCACAGTATTCTGAGAAGGAAGCAGTGAAACTTGCTCTAGAAGAATTTACCTAGTCATGGTTACAAAAGTAGTTGTAAAGGTGTGCCAGGGAAGAGTTATCAGTCGTTCACTGCCAGTATGGAAGGATGTGTCAGGTTGGGACTGTAAAGTGTCCAGTTCTGTCTTACAATGCACTGATACTCTGAATGATGGAATTAACTGAGCTTAGAAAGTACGCAAGTATTTAGTATTCAAAATCATCTCGACAAAGGGAAGAAAAGGTCTGAAAAACCAGATTAAAATTCAATAACAACACAGGTTATTCCCCTAAAGATAATCGGCTACAAAAGCAGAGGATTGAAAACAACCAGAGACCAATATACCTTTCCCAAACATGCTAGGTCTTGCATATTCCATTCTGAAATATCTGATTCTCTCTTACTCTAGGGAGTCAGGGACAAGATAAGCAGTGCATCTCACTCCTGAGGGCAAGCATCTAACAGCTAGGTTTGATCATGCCTGATAACTTTTTACATTCTTATGTTTTGCTATCACAGAGTCTCTGCTTTAAATTACTTCAAAGTTGTTTTCCATTGCTTTTAGCCAAATGTTTCTTCAAGGTGTTCGACACTTCAGAAGTGTAGGACAGCTGTTTCATCAGTTTGCCTGTAAATTACAACAGACTGGTTGTGTCTGCCAGAAGCATCCTGCCCTGTGAGCAGATATTGAGAAAGGATTAAGCATGCTTGGCTGCCTCACTGAGACATTTGGCAGAGGAGGAGGTGAGAGGAGGCCCTTACCAAGAAAGGCTCCAGAACACTGACTGAGTCACCCTGGACTTGGGACCGCATGAATAGCTATGACTGGGGAGGAGCCTTGATGCCAGTCCTGAAATGTCATTGTCTTGAAGTTCAAACAACATGTGGACTGCATAGGAGAACAGGCTGGGAAAAGCATCAGTGCACAAAAGCACGTTCTGATAAAGAGAACACTAAAAAAATCTGTGTCCTTTTCAGTCACGTATATTGAAGCAACTGAATGTTCCTTTCTCATTTTTGGGCGGCAATCACAAAAAACAGATGTTACGCTATGTTAATTTTTTCACTGGCATCTAGCCCCTTGGCAAGATGAAAACAACTGTTGGCATCTTTGGAGCAGCTGGGCAGCAGAACTGCTTCCTTTACTGACACAATACCATTCTGAATAACCTTTGAGCCTAAGATTTTGTTGCTTTGTAATCCATGTTTTGGCAGTCTTCTTTTCCACTCCTCGTGTTCAAATATGGTATTCTACAATCTTTACAGAGTCTAGCATGGATCTCTGTTACAACATAAACTTTGATGAAAAATAGATGTAAAATCCTTTACATCTATGACACCCGTTTAACTTCCACTGCAAAAGGAAGGACATTTATAAGGATATCTTTGCAGTTTAACATCTTAGTGTCTTTTTGAATTCAAGCTTCATCAATAAAGCAGGATAAACAGACTTCAGTACTGTGTTGTACGTTTCCCTTGGATGTCTAACATAAGTACATAATTTCATATAAAATAATGAATACTTCTGACATCAGATATATGACTTAAAAGTAAAAATGGTAGTCATTGACAAAAAATCATTTGAAGAATGAGTACTATTAATTCCGGCATTGATTGGTGTATTAAGAAAAATTACGTTTTATAGATACCAGGTCTTTTGCTAGAAGCTATATGTGATGTCTTCTGGGGAAAAAAATATAAAAAATTAAACATATAAATTATCTACCTATCAGTCAAGTGTACAACATTAGAAATGTGTCATTGATACAAGTGTTACTGATATACTGATACACTGATAAACTGTTACTCATATAAAGAAATAGAAATACTATACACCTAGTTAGACATCAGACATAGCTTTTCCTCTGTTTTAGTTAATAGTGATTAGGAAAGAAAAAATTAGTCCAAAGGTAAACAGTCTGCAGTTTATCACTTCTGCGGTCTACACTCTGAGTTGTAAGATCACACAATAAAATACTAGACAGTGCTATATAATGTAAATCCTATGGGTGGGTGTTCCAGCAGTAAAATGGGAGATATAGTTAGTAACTAGAAAAGAGAATCATGATTCAAGGGGGAAGGGGAAATGCTAAATGGAACAGTGTTTCGACACTCTTCAAGCATTTTAATGGTTTTTACCATAATGTTTGTAGAAAGAAAGATCATGTTCATTCAAATGTTAACTCTTAAAAGTGGGGGTTTTTTTCTGTGAAGCTGAGAAATAAATTGATAGCTTTCAACTAAATGACCCCTTATGTAGCCAGCACCGTAGACAATTTATTTTGCTCCGTGAAATAAAAAGCTGAGTAAAATAAAATGTTTAAAAACATCTTAAATTAACTCAGTTTACAATTACATAGATTTATTAGTGCTAGCTTGCCAGAACCAATAGGATACCTGTAATATATTAAAAGCAGTTTTATATGACTTGGAATCTAAACACCACCCAACACCCTAGAACCTATAGGACATGTAGAGTTGTTGTGTGAAAGCCCAACAGAACAGCGTTACTAATGCTAAAAGTCTCATATAGATAAGAAGGGGAGCACAGCTAAGTAAACTAGTGCAATCATAAACTAATGCCTGCAACTGTCTTCTGGCATGGAGACACTAGTACCAAACCCTCCCAGGCTCCAAAACATACAGTTATGAACAAATTACTTGTCAGAAATGGGCTTTGGCCCATACTAATTCCCAAAGGATACTTGCGAGTGGGAGACTGCATGTTGGCCTAGGCCAAACTGTGTTCATGGTCACTCTAACAGTTCAGTATTACAGACAACTGAGTTCCAGTGACCACAACATCCATCCACATTTTTTTACTTGCTCACATAGATAGAGCCTTGGAGGACAGAGAAGATCTAAACAGCATCTTGACTTGTATTATGCCAACTATTCCTCTTTGACTCTGAAAAGGAGAATGCAACTGCTCTGTGCTACTATTTCATTAAGAATATGCTGTGCAATGGTCAAAAGTTGTCATGATTTCCAGTACATCTTAATAATAATCAACCATTTCAGTCATGCTAGCTGTTAAAAACTTAGGCATTTAGTGAAAGTTGGACTACTCCCTCTGCAGTCAGTCAACACAGAGGAAATAAAAGTTTCCTATCTTAAATCCTGTTTTCAGTGGGATAAAATGGACTCTGGACATGCCTGCTTGTTGCCTGCTTGTTTTATCCTCCATTGGCTACAGAACAAGCAGAAATGGCATCAACATCTAAGAAGGGAAAAGTAGGTGAAATTAATTCCACAATTGCCACTAAAGATTTCTTTAGCTTCTGCAGGCTTGGTGAATATATTATCTATGGAAAACATGGTTGCATGGAAAATTCCACTGAAAGTTTAATTTGGTTCATCCTCTTGAAAAGAAAGAGACCTGTTACTAAAGGGACAGAGCAAGCTGCTGCTAGAATTAAGATGTTCCTGGATTTTTGGTTGATTGGTTTGGGATATTCTTTAGCCTTTGTTCAGTACGCTGGACCTTCCCAGCGGAAACAACCTTCTATGTTTGGAAGGAGTAGATATTTTAAAGGGAGAATGGTGTGGTTAAACAGTTCTTAAAAAACAGTTTGGGAAAATACATTCAGTATAGCCTCATGAATCACTTGTGAAATATCTGCCCATACTACTCCTAAGGTTTTCAGCAGCATTGTGCTTTATGGAATCAACTTGAAGTAAAATGGTCTTGATATGAGAACATGCTGTAACTAACTCTTTTTCAGATTTCACTAGACATATGTAGGATGGAGAATAACTACGGAACTTAGATACCAAAAACAAATATTCTTTTAATAAGTAAAGAAAAACTATACTAGATTTATCATGTATCTGTATATGCTGTTTATGCATGTTTGGGACTTATAGACAAAACTCTGCGGGATGTATTTTTAGATTACTGCATAATTTCACGTGACTTGAATCTAAATTTAATCCAAAATTAGAATGACTAACTACATTATTTCAAGCCTCCAGAAAGTGGAGACCGTTCTAATAGATAATTCAACACCAAACCAAAGAACTTGACGTTTAATGAGTAGAAATATAAAAATATACCTTTACTTAACAAAAGAGGTGATTAACTAGTTGGAAAAACAATGGAGTGTGTCACCCAGGGACACAGAAGGGCCTGCTATCTAATGAAGAGAGAGCTGTCATGGCACTAAGCATTCCTACAGTTATACATTTTAGAACACTCTCATTAAAATAAGGTGATTCAAAGGCAACTTAAGTAACTCGTTTAGATTCCTTGTCCCTTCTGGGTTGAATGTGGATCTATAGAAAGGTGTTGTAGTGGTTTAGGACTGAGCCGGCCACTAAATCCTGGACAGATGC
>NW_010176348.1:0-5154 GCF_000695765.1 Mesitornis unicolor
GGCTGCCCCCGCCTGGAACCTGGCGTGGCCCCCGAGCCGAGCTCCGCGCCGGTGGCTCTCTGCGGGCTGCTGAAAGGGACCGTCCCTGGCCGCTTGTTTTCTGCCCTGAATGGGTAGCAGGCACAACCAAACAGCTGCCTTCCCCCAGCATTTAACACCAGAATTCCATAATGCCGTGGATCAGTATGTTTAGGATTCGCTCCCTCCCTTTCTTGTTCTTGACACGGGTACCACTTGTGCCCTATTGGTTCCAAACATGGGTAGACGAGAAGGGAAATAGGTGTGATTTTTACCATACCCACGTAGGTTGTTTCTTGGCCGCCAAGTGCTGTTATTCTGGGCTGTGCAGGAAATGCTCCATGTGAGGGGAGCTTGTTATCAGAAAGCACATCTGGCCCTGCTTCCTGTGATGTTGAGGAGTTTAGGATACTATATTTTATATCGTGAAAGTCTTGTCTTCCCTTTATGTGGAAACACTGTTTATTTTGTATTCTGTGTTCCTTGCTCAAGGAAAAGTCATCAAAGTTCTCAATGGCTTTGTTTTGTGGTTTTTGTTGGGTTTTTGTTTAAATGGATGGGGCTTTTTGTGGTAGAAGTAGATTATTAATATTCACTTCTGGTGAAATAACTGAACAAAGGCCGTCTTAATCCAAGTTTCACTTGTGTGCGTGAGGAGCATAGTCCTCATTTCAATAGCTCTTGCATAGGGCTATGAACATGAGAAGTACATATAAAAGTAGCTCATTTTTGAAATTGAAGACCGATGTACAAGCGTTCTCATTGTCATCAGAAGCAGCTGCTATTGCTAGATGAGCCAAACAGCATAGTTTGCTGTATGTAGCTCTTATCATTCCTCTAGTCTACAGGATTTCTCAGTGGCTTTTCCGTTGCTTTGGGAGTTTTCTGGATGTGCATAAAATAGGACCTATTGCATCCCCTTTTTAAAAATGAACACTCTCCTCTTGCTTTTTCTGAAGGTTTTAAGCAGCTGGTTCTGCTACTGAGTGTTCAGAACAACTCCCTGAGATTTCCTCCCGTACTATTCCAGAAGTTTTGAGTTTGTTTTGTCTGATTAAGATAGTGAGATCCTGTTCTGCAGGCAAGACTGTAAGAGAGCATTGCGAGCCGGTGTGCGAGGAGGACCAGTGTTGAAGCTAGAATTCTGCATTCATGCCTGAGCCAGTCTGCCTGCAGTCAGCCTTAGATGCAATTTCTTCATCTCACCTGCCCTGCTTTTGCAGATAGTTCTAAATGAGTGTTAGTAATGCATGGTTAATTGAGTATCCTCTTGTAAATTTTTGTGCACACAAAGGTGCTTTGTTACCTTACATTATTTAAGTTGGCGTGCCAGTGCTTCTCTGAGCATCTGAGTCCAGATGCTGTAGACTTATCCAGGAAATAAGATTCATACAGCTGAAAGGGTGAGATTATGGTAACTGAGCAACTGGAGAGGGTAATGGTGACTGCAAGTATCATAATATCCTCCTCTAATGAAAAAACTAACTAGCTCTGTTGTCTTTTCCTCTCTATAAAACTTTGATTCTGCAATGGTTTATTAGGGTAGGAGATCAGGAATATGAACTCTTTACTGTTGCTCACTAAATGGAATTGGCAAGATTTCACACCTTCTTTTTGTTTGTATGCTTGCATTATTGCCATTATGTGTGGTGTTGCCTATTTGTAAATGTTCTTATGTTAATTTTATCAAGGCAAAATAATCTTATCTCTGTATGAGAAAAATCAAGACCCTGAAAGTCAGGTTGATCTGCCCAAGTGCATAACGTAAATCAGTAGCAGTTTGACTTGGCATGCAGGTTTCTAGCCTTGCAAACACATGTTGTAAGCACTAGGATGTTGTTGGTAGATCCTCATCCTTTATCAGCCTTCCTCTCCTGAATCCCTGCCTTCCCAGCATCCCTGCTTCTCCATCCAAATTCAGAGCACTGCACCTATCCCAGTCTTGTGTGATTGAACATTTCGAAATGGAGGGGAGAGAGAAACACATAGCATAATCTATTCTGAAGTTGTGCCTCTTCATTCTCCTGTGGGAAGAAGCTTGTGACACACACAAGCTGCAGTGTAGCTTTGGCATCTTCAGAATCCCTACTTGCCACGTAGGGACTACTGCTTTTCACAGTACCCTACGAGGTCAGGTTTTTGTCTAAAAAAGCCTCAGACTTGCACATGCAATGCTTTAAAGTGTAAAGGTCACATTAAGGCTGTGATGAACTTTGATTTTTAGACCTACTAAAACCATGCTCCTTCAGTCACTGGAAATTCAAGCCAAAGCTGTGCTCAGTTTTGGCATGCTGGAGATTGTACATGGGTGGAAAAAAAGTTGGTGTAGTGTCTGTGGCCCTGTTTGTTGAAGGAACCCACAGAACAATCTTTGCACCCTCCCTGTATGAGGCGAGTAAGTTGTTTGCCACTGCCTCAGCAGGAGGATCGCAGTGCCAGCCACACCAGTGGGGACATTTCAATGCGCTGCAGACTGCAACCAAACTTGTAGTGACTTTAGCAGAGTTGGGACTTCTGCCTAGAAGCAGAGGGGATAAGGGAGGTAAGTTGGATGAGTGAATTAGAGCATCTAGAAGCATTCTGTGTCTATGTTAAGTCTCATCTGAAAGCCAGGGAACAATTTCAGTTTTCCAAGCATCAATTAATTTTTAGTCAGTATTGCTGCCTTCTAGTTCTTGCATATTTTGCTGGGTTCCTTGATGCTTCACTTCCCAATTCAACTTCGTTGATAAAGATGGAGCTAAGGGGAGAAAACCTGGCTCACCTAAGAGCAGAGGTTACCATATGTAAATTGACCATGGGCTGACAGAACGGTATTTGTTGGCAACTCTCATGTTTTCTTTTTGACTTTCTTCTAGAAGTGACCAACACAGAAACAAAACTTTACTTTAATGTGTCTTTTTCTTTCTTTCCCATTAGGCAGTTTGACAGGTTTCAGCTGTTTTTCAGTTGTTTTAAAATTTCCTTATTTATTTCATGTGATAGGAATGATGGAGGTGAATTCAGGTTTGTGCTAGACAGGTAGTAAGTGGCATGACAAATTGCATGTGGTTTGCTTAACAGAAATGAAAACTCTGATGGTGATGAGAGCTGTGAGTAGGTGAAGTTTGCTAATAATGCTGTGTGTAGGTTGTTAGATCAGAAATTTCCCCTTGCTGTTAATAGAGTGCAACATAACTGGGTATGAGAAGTGTGAGTGCAGTTTGACCAATGTGTTAGCCACTATACCACAGTACTTAAAAGGCAGAGGAGTTACGCCAGCTAAAATACAAATGATTTTGTGAAGCTTTTTGTCTTTCTGTGACCTTCAGTGTCACCCTGCTGACACTGTGCACGTACCTTTATCCTGGTGTATGAACAGGCAGACCTGCTAGAGATAGAATATTTTTGCTGATGTTTGTTTAGTGTGAAATGGATAGACCTACCTAGAACTAACCTAAAGCAACACTTTGGCAAGAAGAAAACACCCAAATCAAGAAGGTGCCACAAAAATAGGAGAAAGAGAAAAGGTCTTGATGCTGTGCAAGCAATAGCTAAAACACTGATGTGTTACCAACACTGTTTTGGTCACAGATCGAAAACACAGCTCCATACAGGCTGCTATGAAGAAAAATAACTCCATCCCAAGCAAGTCTAGTACACAAGTGCATGGTAGACTGGGCAAGTAATCAGAGGATGAAGGGAGCGGAAGAAGCTTGGGTAGGAAGCAGAGTGGAGGGAGCTGGGGAGATCTGTGAGGTTCAGCAAATGGAAATGTTAGTGGGAACAGGGCAGAGGAACTGAAAATTCTGGCTATTATAAGAAAAAAAAATCTTTGGAACTAAACTTACAAAAGTTGTGGGAGATTTGTGCCTCCCTCTCAATTCTGGTGTCAAAGTCAGCTGGTGTCTGATCCTGGTGGCACCTTTAGCCCTGCAGAGCTGATGTTTTGGTCCCCTTTTTTCCCCCTTCCTCAACTTCTTTCCCTGGAAATATCCAGGATTGCCTAGTCCTTGTCATAGCCAAGCTTTTCTGCATCTTGCTTGTACCTAAGCTCAGCAGGGATCCACTGAGTCCTTCCCAAAGTCACCTACTGAAGCTTTGATAACCCTACCATAGGCTTCCGAGAGCCGTACAGTGGAGCGTGCTCTTGCTTCCTCCTCTTCAGGCTGTGCCAGTGGGCAGGAGAGAATTACAATGCAGCTTGGCCCAAGAGGGTCTGTTCTGGCCAGGACACCAGTGAGAAGTTTTTAGGCTCTTCTTCAATTGACTGTGCATTTTATCTCTTCAACACAGGAAAATGTCTGGAACGTGTGGTTTGACTAGGGAATTGCTGGAGAAAAGGGAAGGAGCGTCTCCCTCTGCCAGCATTTTGAAAGGCTTTACCTCTGCCCTAGGACAGTTTAAGGCTGAGAACCCAGCCTAGAGAGAAGCAAGTGCCCTCAGTGCAGTGTGTAAACATGAGGTGTTGGATTTAAGATGGAGCTCAATCCTCACCATTTCCTGGTAGCTATTTAAGAAGTCTGCTCCAGGGCATGGGTGCCTCACTATGTTCTGAGTTCTTGCACTGGTGTTCCCACAGCGAGTCACATCTGCAAACTATAATCCTTCTATGGTGGTTTTTTTTTTTGAGGGGGTGTTTGTTGGTTCTTTTTGGAGTGGGGGGGTTGTGTCAAGTTATCTTTCAGTAGATTGTACTCTGCATGGCTATTTCATTGCAGGAACAGGCAGACAAAAACAAAGGAGAGGGAGGAATGAGTAGGTCATCCCCACACTTCTGGTCAGCAGCATAGTTTTAAAATTATCAGGTAACCTTTGCACGGGGATGCTGCCTGTTTTTAGGCTCCTGCTGAGGGATATGCATGCTGCCACTTTGGACTTCTGGCGGGCAGACTTTGGCGTGTTTAGGGACTTGGTTGGCAGAGTTCCTTGGGAGGCAGTTCTGAAAGGCAAAGGAGTCCAGGAAGGCTGGAGACTCTTCAAGAAGGAACTCTTAAAGGTGCAGGAACAGGCTGTCCCTGTGTGTCAGAAAACGAGCTGGCGGAGAAGAAGACTGGCCTGGCTGAACAGGGAGCTCTGGCTGGAGCTCAGGAAAAAGAAGAGAGATTATGGTCTATGGAAGAAGTGGCAGGCATCACAGGTGGAGTACAGGGCTAC
>NW_010176349.1:0-29260 GCF_000695765.1 Mesitornis unicolor
GACGATGACCCAGCGCCTGCAGCCGCGTCCCGCCGCGCCGCTGGACGAGGAGCTGGAAGCACTCGGGTAAGCGACGGTCGGGGAGGCATCGCGGGTAGTGCTGGGCCGCTCGACGGGAGCTGACGGGTGGGAGCTGCTGCTTTTAACTGCTGCATTTGGTAACGAAGTGAGGAATAAGATAAGCTGGTGTTTGTTTTAATGAGCTCGCTGAAGGGCTTCATGCACGGTGTGCACCCCTCAGAGAAGCCCAGCACCTCGTCCCTGTGGCAAGTTTGAGAGCCTGGAAAGCTGCCGTGGACAGAGAATGCTGGCGTGCCGCAGGTGCATAGGAGAAATAAATAATAGTTATCAAAACTAGAGCACAGGCAGGCATTTAAGATATAGTAGAGCGTTAGAGGCAGGGGGCTACAGCTTCACTCTGAGGACCTCTGCATTGGGGTGAGCCCAAGTTGTGCAGTGTTGCTTATCTTTGTCTGTAGGGAGCACCAAACCTAGACCTTGTCCTCATAACTGCCCATCCTCCCCAGCTGCAGAGTTGCACCATCCCTTTGACCATCTCTTCATAGCTTGGCCTGTGCCCTGGCCTAGAGGGCTGCCATCCCAGCTGCAATGCTGGCTGCTTCTGGCTGGACCTAGGGAGGCAGGAGGCTTCCCCAGAGCGCCTCAGGCTTTGGGAGGGAGAGCAGTGGACATTTCAGAGTCGTTATAAGGACATCGCCCAAAAGCAAAACCCGAGGAGCAAAAAGGAAGGCTGAAGGTTGCAACAGACCTCGTTCCCTGTCCGATGCAACTCGCCCATTTTGTCTGCCAGTTAGTTTTGCTTTTTACAGGAGGATGGCGTGGGTTACTTTTTCCATCGGCAGCATTGCTGAGGCTGAGAAGAAGCGCAGGCTGGAGGAGCATAGGGAGGACAGGGAGGGAAGGATTGGTGGCAGTAAAGTGAAGGGTGGACAAAGCAGAAAAAAGGCCGGTGAAGATGCTGACAAAGCAAAAAGGCTCTGATGTCACCTCAAAAAAAAAAAAAACATGAAAAAAGTAAAGGTTTTTTGCTTCCTGAGTACTTAGAGATAAGGACCAACTCATTGTTTGTGTGATTAACTTGCTTAATGAAGAAACTAGACTGCAACAGAGACTTGGAATTACTATCTCCACACTGCTGTATTTTCCCCATGTTTAGAAGAACCTGTTCATGAAATGCCTTTTACTGAAGCATCTAACAAATATGAAGTGAAGTCACCTTGCAATGGTACCCAGTGTGGCCACTATATACTTTTCTTTTACATCTGTAAGATCATGCTTATCCTAAAAAAGTATCTACAGAAAAAAAAAATTGCAGCTGCTGTGGGAAGCATGATTCCCAACTACAAACTTTTATTCATTTAGACTATATGGCTTGAGAGGATTTATGCCAGTAACCTGTGATTATTAACAGCCTTGCTGGTTGGCAAAGAGTTTGTCCTCATAGATGATCTTGTAGGACTGTGGCCTGATGTGGTACCATTGAGAAGGAAAGCCTACAAATGAGAAGGCTACAAATATGCATTTTTAAAGCTGTAGCTTCTTTATTTTATTTCCACTCCAGTGGAAAACCTAAACTTTTCACCGTACCACAAAATAGTATGCACTTTTTTTCCAGAGCACTGTACTGAGTTAAGTGCACTAAAAGTGAATAAGCAATGCCAAGCAAAGATTCACTTCAGGTCATTAAACAAAGCCCTTTTTTTGGCTAGTAGTAAAGCCACTTTTTTTTTTCCCCCTGAAGAGGAAAAAGAAGTCCTCAAGCACCAAACATTCTGGCAACATAACGTAAGAGATCTCTTAATATAAGTACTTTTTTGGCTGTGAGAAGTGGATTGTCACTCTCCAGACTATAACAGTAAATTCTCAGCCACCAAGAGGGGTTTTTATCCTAGACTTAGTCCTTGTTGTTATCACAGTGTTGGGTTCCCCTTACACCCCACATAGTATCTAGCACACCTGAGACCCAATTCTGGTGACAAATGTACGTCATTGCCATAGTAAAAACCAACAGAGACAAGGGTCATTCAAATGAGGAGCAACTTTGACATTCACATCCCTTTGGGGGGAAACTTGAAGGGGGTTATTTTAGAGCTTCTGCTTTACTGTGCAAAAAAATCAAAGAAGTTGGAGAAGGTTTGAAGAAGTGTGAAATGGGAAGGACTTTTTCTTTACTTTTAAGAGAAACAAGGTTGGGTACCAGGATATCTTCATAGTTTAGCTGGTCATCAAAATGGAAAGTTCTCAGCAGTGTAGATGGAGTTACATTGTAAAACCTTTCTGATTATCTGCTAGATTTAGAGGACCTGGTGTTTGCTGGACTGTTCCAGATTAATGCTACTGTAATTACACTGAGAATATTGGAGCTGGTGAGAGCAAGGCAGGATGGACGGAGAACAAAATAATTAATGCATGCAAACCCCATCTTTATATTACGCCTGCGCTCTGGAGGTATCTTGTCTGTCACCAGAAAAAAGTAAAGAAGCAAGATTTAGCAATCCCAGTTACCATCAGGGACAATTGTAGTCACTGAAAGATCTAGATATATCTACAGCTCTTTATCAGATTGGATTTCTTTTTTCCCAGAGCCTCAGTATTTGTAAAGATGGACTTTCTGACCTTTTATATCACAACAGAAGAAAGCAAGAGTGATGAGTTTGGCTTTTTTTTTTTCCTTAAACTATTTCATTCAGTCTGAGGGAAGATGGTGGCTTAGATTTATTTGAAGAGTTGAGTGATCAAACAAACAAAGAGTTCAAAGTGAAAATTCAGATTACTGTCAGCTTCATTGTCAAGGTGGAACTGATGCCCAATGAAAAGGAAGATCAAAATCAGAACACGGTTAAAAATGTGTTACCTCATTCATTAACTACTTCCCTAAATCTACCAAAATACTTTAAAAAGGGTGCTGAAGTTTGTCAAAAGAGACATGAGCATCTTGGCTTGAAGAAGAAGGAAACTACCTTGGTGACCCTTCTTTGAAGATCTCTTTGGCTTTTCCTGGAGTCAGCCCTTTTTGCAGTGACATTTAGTGCTGAAAGGCCCGACTGCGCACAGCAGCATGAAACCCCCGCAGCCGATCACGTATGGCGCGAGTTTGGGGAATTCCACATTGCAGCCCGTGTTGTTTGCGCAAGAGAGAAGAATGTGGCCTGTCCCGTCATCCCAGTCAGTGCAGGCTGCTCTGGTAACACCGCTTACGTCCCAGCGCAGCACAGCGTGGGCAACGCTGTTTGTCTTGTCAGGTGAAAGGAACAGGGGAAAAAAGCCTATGATTTTGTAGCCTTTTCCCCTTTTTTGCAGTCCGAGCACTCTTTGTCATCCCTTGCAGCACAGCTTTTACGTTCCTTCAGCTCCAGGTTTGACAGTACCATGACAGATGGTATTTGTAAGACCGAACAATACACTTCATGCTTGGTTTTAGAAGAGGAATTAGGCCACAGGCCTAGATCAGATGATGATAAAATTGGGGAATTGAGGAACTTGTGTGACTGGGACAGGGCAAATGGTCATGAGAAGTTTTTTTTCCTCGTCTATATTTCTGATGTAATTTTGCCCTTGTTTATAACGGCTAGAAAGGGGGCAAAAGAAATGAGTAAAAAATCAGAACAAAGGCAGTTGAGAGAAGAAGGAGAGAAAATAGAAGTGAAAAGCAGAAGCTGAACTAGTGAAAGCCTACCATTAAAAGACATGAAATTTAAGGCTGGATACACTGATGTTACTTCCTCATATTTCTATTTTTACATTATTTTTCCTATGAAATGGCACCCTTGTATTCCAACCAAGTACTTTGGCACGTGATTAAACATTTCATTGTGACACATTGAAAGGATGTCTAATAAATACCAATTTTGGTTGTATGCCACCTGTAACTTCTGTAGTAGCGTTTTGACTCTTCTGTAGGCTCTCTAGAGTTCTGTCAACTCATGTGCCTTCAAAAACATTACCAAAATTTCACTTTTACTGGTGTGAGGTATAGAGCATCCTTTGCAACTTTCAGATGATAGGTTTGATGTTAGGAAAAAGGTTACAAAACAAACCCGAATCTTGACAGATCTGATCTGCAATCCAGCATGCAGAGAATAGAGAAGTAGTGAGGCTGTTCTGCAGAGTCATTTTTGGAGTACAGGCTCATGCAGAGTATTGCATCCAGCCAAGGGAGATAAGTCAGTGCTTTCCCACTTACTCCATCAAGCAGTACAGAGTATTACTTCTTTAAACTAGGAACAGAAGTACATCTTTGAGGCTAGTATATGGTTTCACAGTGTAAGAAAATTCAACTCATTGTGGTAGAAGATATTTTTTTAATATGAAAAAAGGTACAAAGCCTGTCAACATCCACCACAAAACTCAAACAACCCTCAGGGTAAATAACTGCTTTGAATAATGTTGAAGTCCTACTGAGAGCACATCTGGACCATCTCTACCTCATGTGGATCTCTCCTCCCTTTCAAAGATAGAAGAGAGATGAATTGGATTTTCTACATTTTGCTTCCACAAGGATGCTTACCCCCCAAGCAGCACCAGCAGAATTGCACCTTCTGTGGGAGGGGAGGGAGCGGAGAGATTGCGTCGCTGAATGCTGAGGATCTCCTTCCTGCTTCAGAGAAGGGGCTTTGAATTGCCCGACTCTTCACAAAAACAAGCCATACACACACACAGTTCCTAGCTCTATCGACGCTATAACTATCTGAGAACATAATCTGATAAGAACTCGAAAAATAAGCCTGACCTCAGCCTACGGCATTTATCTGGTAGCTGGGCGTTCCTTGGAGTTGTCACTCCAGACACTAAAAACAAGTGGCAGTCAGAACTTGTGGCTGTGCTCTCTTCTGCATGAGCTGTCTTTCAGTTTTATGAGGAAGAAAAGCGAGTGTTTCTACTGGGTGTTAGGCAGTTTGCACATAGAAAAGGCTGATAAGAGAATTATCCGAGTCACTCAACGTTTGTCCTTTAACCATGGATGAGTGTTTTTATTCCTTGTGTATTTTGGTACTGTTAAAAAGTTAATCCACCTGATGCCAGCTACAGGTTTATTCACCAGACCCTATTTATGCAGGCAAAAATGCTTTGAAAAATATCCATATGGTTTCTTTGTCAACAAAAATGACAGATGCCATACCTAAGGACTGTCTCATCTGCAGAGGACATAGCAGGGAAGCTTCATTAACATTTTTCTTTGAAACATCTTGAGTTGTTAAAGAAAAAAAAAACATGAACATTTTGAGGATGGTGTTCTTAGAATCACAGAATGGTTTGGGTTGGAAGGGACCTTAAAGATCACCCAGTCCAAGCCCCTGCCATGGGCAGGGACACCTCCCATTAAACCAGGTCGCCCAAAGCGCTGTCCAGCCTGGCCTTTCTTGCCTGAAGAGGGAGTTTCCCACCCCAAACATTGCTGTAATGTACTCCTGATCCTCACCACTGCATAGGGAGATCTAGTCACTGCATTAACTACACAGAGATCTTAATGAAAGCAGAGATTTTAACGAGTGTGTCCTATTCTGGAGCTGTAATAACAAGCGTAGATGTGGCTTGCACTGTGGCAGTCACCAGTTTATCCCACAGGGGAACCCACTGGTGAGGGGTGGGCAGATCCTTAGGGCAAGGCTGCGTGCTCTGGTGAGGTTTGGTTCTTTGGGCACGGTGTGTCTCATTTCTTTTTCCTCCTTCTCTTAACAGCAATGTCAGTAAAAGTCTTCTGATGCTGTCACCAATGCAATCTGATCTAAAGAACAGGCTGATTTCTGAAAATGCTTTATTTTCAAAGGAGAAATAAAGATAATCTTACCAGGGCTGTGTGCCTATCTCAAGACATGCTTTCATGGGCCCAGCAGGCTCTTCTGCTCCAACAAGCAGGAAGAATGGGCACTGTCAACACAAATATGCTTACACATATGGGATAAAGGGATTTAATGTAATTTAGGACAAAGTTAAAGTAACACAAATGGATAAATTACAGCAATTATAGACTCTGAAACTGAGCTTGCTAGTCAGATCAGCAATAAGGAACCCCAAAAAGGGGAGCATGCAGGATTTCTTTATAGGACAAATAAAATAATTAGGAAAGAAAAGCTTCCGAGAAGTATGTATGCATTTGAGACAGGAGGGCCAGCAAGGCCAAGGGCTCCCAGCAGAAGTGGCTCTGAAGCAGGGAAGGAATTTGTTATCTTTCTTCCTGTGTTTCTTCAGAGAAACCTGAATCAGGAATCCCAGGTGATTTCTACACGACTGCCAATTCTCAGTCTGATAAGAGTCGAAGTGCTGGCCGTATTTCTGGATTTTTGTAGTGAATAAAAGACTAAGTTGGGTCAAATAAAGATGACTTTTGGAAGGACCTTCAGAAACAGCCCAATATGCAACATGGTTCAAAATGGAAGAGTTGAGACACTTCAGCTTTTTGAAGGACTTGCTAGAGGCTTCAAACAGATGCCTGTTTGTAAAGCCATTTGATTTCATTAATTTCTTGTTTTAAGGCGGCAAGAAGATATATATAGTATAACATTTTCTTATCAACAGTTTCCTCCCCTAGGTATCACTCAGAAGGCAACCAAAACTGAAGCTAAAGGTGACTGCCCTTTACAGTGTCTTGCTGAATGAGCCACATCTCCCACTTTGGTTTACCTGCAAATTTCAAAGAACTGCCTGAAGGATTTTTTTCTTAATAAGATAAATAGAAGTATTGCCTTCTTTGACAAATACTTCAATTCAACTGAAGTGCATCTACTAATGTCTAACCACGAGGCTGCTTGGGTTTCCTTTTAGTCCTGTTCACTTGTATGTGTTATAAGGCAGGCACGATTGGTAGAGCAGACTGTTTGCATAGGTGTGCATTTATTTACATTCCTGTTGGTCTGTGTGCAAATGTTAAATTTTCCACAGCATTTTAAAATTTTACCTGTGTTCATGCAATTGGAATGAATTTTGAGTGATGATTTTTATGGTGGTGTATCCACGTAACCTGGCAGTTGGTACTGATTGAACCGTCTGTGACAGGAGGAGGAAAAATTTAGCTACAGGAAAAAGCCACAGTCACTTTGGCACTGAGATCTGTATTATTGTCTCACATCCACTTCTACGTTTTAAGCTGAGCAAGAGGAACACGGTAACATTTGAGGGATTTTTGTCTGAGACAGCATATTTAGGCAAGAAGAGTGATGCAACTTTGTCAGCAAAGGTTTAAAAATGCACTTTAAACCAACATTATTTCCCCCATTAAGTGTGTGTGTTTGTGGTGTTGGTTTGTTATTTTTTCTTGCATAGTGGTAAAATTACATCAGGCACCGACCTTTCATGTGTAAAGAAAGAGTAGATTTAAACACTTTATTTTTAAAAATTTAAATTACTTCTATTTTAAAATCTTAGTAAAAGGCTATTTGGAAATAACGTAACAGTGCACTTATAAGCAGCCACAAACTGAATATGCCTCTCCCATGAAAAAGGCCACTGACCGATTTTCTCAATGTGTGTTTCTTTAACGCAGAAGGGAGAGAAATTCCCCCCAAAACACAATGCTGTCTTCTCAGCTGTAGATCCAGCCAAGCGTGTGTGCTGATGTGATCCTCATCGCAGCAGGACAGAGCTGACCTTTGGCTGTTACTTACTTGGGCAGCTAATCCCAAAGCGGATTTTGGCTAGCAGGTGTTTCAGAGGATGACACTTTGATCTTTAAATATTCATTATTTTATTCTACTGTGTAGATGGTCCACGGAGCACGTTCTGGAGCCAAAGCAGCAATACCCTGCCTGTACTGAGTTTTACACGGGTCTTGTCTTCCACAGGGTTAACAGTCTGGAGTCTCATAAAGCCATTTATCAGCCAGCTGGCCTGTCACACAGGCAGCCGTCTAAATCCAGAGTTAAAACTTGGTGTGTGATGCCAAGTTTAGAGGCAACTTGCGATGAACAGATAAGGAGAAAGGGTGTACAATTACACCACGTTTCAGCTTGAAGGCTGCCATAATATGAGTGCTGCGATTGCACTTCTGCTTTCAGTCAAACTGCGTTTCTCTGCCTGAAACAGCCACAGACTTTGGCCCTATACTGCAGAGATGCAGAGTTTGAAGGAAGGGGAAGAAGTTTTGGCACCACTCTGCACACAGACACAGGGAGAAGCTTGCACCCTGCAGCGCTGTGCCCTAGATACAGCATCCCCACCTCCTCCTGCATCAGAGGTTCTGGTGTATAACTGTCCTTAATATCTGCACACAGCCCCTCTTACAGGATTGCTGCTCCTGCCTCTTGCACTTGCGGCTCTTTTTTGTGTTCTGTCTCGAGACCATTTCTAATGAGATCCTTTTCTATTGAAAGAAATCAGGTGTTTCTGTTGGATGGAAACCAACCTGTAAACAACATTTCATGATCTTCTTTGCAAGACCTTTTCATTTAAAAATATTAATTTAGTTTTACATGGAGTTCAATGAAGCAGGTGTTTAGGCATTTTCCTGCATTGCTCAGACTATATATGGCCAAGTGGAAATGATAGCGAGATTTCCTAGATTTTCACTTCAAATTCTGTTAGTTAATTTTGGTCCCTTCCTCTATTCCTTCTTTCCAAAAGGTTATGTTTCAGTGTAGTCAAATGTGTTTAATTGCAGATCTTAGCAGTGCGGATGAACAGAGTTGCGGGAAATAGAGAGTTTGGGAGGAGTTCAAGTGTTGTCTGTTTGCCCCAAAAGAGGAAGTGTACCAAAGCATGTAGAGATGTCAGGAAGTTCAGATTCTGAAAATAGACAAAGGATCCTGTGTACCCCCCCAAAATGGCTTTCACCTTATCAGCATGGACTTGAGTAATTTGTTGTTCATGCAAATAGAATTTGCAGGGTTCTTTAGATTCACAGGGTTGTAGTTAAAAAAATAAATGTTTTTCTGAGCATGTCGAAAGGGACACAGCTCTGTGTAACCTGAGTGAGCCTGTGAGAAGGGTGGTCACTCAAAACTGAGTTGCAGCCCTTCCTCTTCCTCTGGCTCCGCTCCATGATGTGGCAGCAATTGTCAGTGTCATTCACTCAGCTCTTAACTTTCACCCCTTGTGTCTTCCCAGGTGGTACCACGATAATCTCACCCGGCACGCAGCAGAAGCGCTGCTGCTTTCCAATGGGCAGGATGGGAGCTATCTCTTGAGGAAGAGCAACGAAAGGGAAGATTTGTACTCCCTCTCTGTAAGGTAGAGCATGGGCAGAAGGGAATTTGTCTAATGCCTCATAGCTAGCAGGTTGAAAATCTTCGCTTCCTCCCATGTTTGTTTGCATGTCTCATGCATGAGCTGACCTGCAGATATTTTCCTAGGACTCAATCAATTTTAATATATCTTCCTAATGATGTAATGCTGCTGAATGACATTTTGTTAGAAGAAAAAAAATTGGAAAAATGAGAGCAATTCTCAAATCCAATCCAAGCTATGAATTAAACTTATTGGTGAAAAACATGATTCCATGAATTGGCTGTTAATTTTCAGTCTGCATGATAAAAATCTGTATGGCAGTTACAAGAGTTTAAGAAACAGCTGATGGGAGTAGAAAAGTTTTCTGATTACAATAGCAGTAAATACACCAGTTAATAGGTGCTAACTTCGATTTCTGGATTACTGCATAGGAACCGTCTTGAAGGGATGATCTGGTGTTTGATGGATGGTTTTGCTCCTCTGTTCTGGGCTAAGACTTGGTCTTAGCCAGCAATGCATGACTGATTTGAACAATATTTCGCAAGTGACAGACATCAGACACTTGAAATCATCAGAATTACAGCAATTTACATCAGCTCAGGACACAGCCAATACAGAGCACAGGGAGCCTGGCCTGGGTACTTCACTACTGAATCACAGTTAAAGAATCTCCAAGACACAGAGAAGCTACAGTATTTTAGGGAGACAACATGAAAGGCGTATGTATTAGGCACACAAGGTGGCCCTTGCATGTCAGCTGAGTGGAGGTAACCAACCCTAAAGAAGTTCTTAGCCTTTGGCAACTGTACGATATATTAAACCTCTACAGTGACATTTTAAGCTAGTGCATGTAAGCTTATTTCTGCCTCAAACTCAGCCTCAGCAATTATGACCACAGCTCAGCTGAATCACACTGACTTTTTAAGCTATACTTTGATGAGTACAGTGATGCTAGTTATTCACAACCCTAATAGATAGAAACACAGCTTATGCTCTTGAAATCGTGACTTTCTGTGTGTGCAGTACCAGGAGCTGTTATGATTTGGAAGTGTAGTTGCTTGGAAACTGAGGAAAGTGCAACTTGCACATACCCTGCTCCTCAGAAGTATAAAAGGCGGAAAGTGTGAATTGCTCCACTCATCTGACAGAAGACCCAGGGGCAAGTGTGCCTATAGATACACTGCTGAAATTATTACCACTGTAGACAGCCATTTATACAAGGAGCTTGGGGAGCGCCGGACAGATCTGAAGGGGTTGTTACAAAATGAGTATTCAAAGTAGCAGTGACTGAATTGAGTGCAAGCCTTTGGAAAAAGAAAAGTTGCATTTATAAGTAATAGTTTTCCTTTAAAATAGTAATTTGAAATGAATCATTGTCTTGCTGATTAATACTTTTTTACTTTAAAATGTAACTAAACATCATATATATTTAATTGTCTGAGGACTACCTCAGATATCTTGAAGCTAGTTTTAAAGGGCATGCAGGAAACAACTTACTGTGATAAAATAAAATTTAAACAGCTGTTCTTTTAATAAGAAGGAAAAGTTAAAATGTTAATGAAAATGAATTTGCTCCTTTAACAAATTCTAGCTTTAGAAGACCTAGAAGAGTCTACTTCAGGTAAATGCCAATCTCTTGTTCAGCTCTCCATGCAAGAACAAGAGTTACTTAACTGCATTACCATAAAAACTAAATATCCCAGTCTGGAGTTTCATCTTTTATCCTCTTACATTAGTTTTTTGGTGGCACAGCTCCCTTGAAATACTAATTTTGATTTTAAAATGTTTAATATTTTTCTACTGGTTGTTTAAATTTTCCTTTCCATTTTTGACTAATATTAAAACTTAATTTTAGAAGAAGTAATTACATTTTGTTCTGAAACATTTTTGTAGAAAGGATAATTTTAGCAATTCCAGCTGTAATTTTCTTTCTCTCCTAAGATGTCTTCTACAGCTTTTACTTTACTTTCTACCTCTGCCTCACAAGGAACTTCAGGCATGATTGTAGTTTGTTTTAAAAGGAAACAATGCTTACACAGCCCCTGAGGTTTTTATTGACGGCTCTATGAAGAGAGATCACATATTGCCTGAAATCCCCTCCCCCAGCTAAATTAGCCAACTTTAGGAGGAAGGAGGAAAGAGAGTAGAAGTTGCTCTCATTGCAACATCGTATTTCTTGGGAAATGAAAAGATGAAAGCCCTGTCACTACAGCAGCTATTTGCTGTTGGAGGGCATCTGCACGCATTCTGTCTCAGCTGACTGTAGCATACAGGAGGTCAACAGGGGCATGGTCTACAACATCATCACTACTGTTCAAGGATAAATATTTGTTTAAATACCTGTTTGAAATGAAACACCTGTGGAAGTGGCAATAAACTATGGAAAAGACACTCTAAATGCCTTTCTTCACCATTTATTCAGTATATTTGCCACATATATTAACAGAAGTAACTTTTTTACGGGAGACATACTTGCACTAAGTGCTTCACTGCCTTCTGAAATCAAAATAATTGCCCGTTCAGGAAGTCAGGCCTTGTGCTCTTCTCCAAATACCATCAGCCTTCATAAATAAGTGCTGTTACTTCCCTGAGAAAGGATCCTGGTTCAGATTTGACAGTGCCCACCACAGAGGAACCATTTGCCTGAGTACAGAGACAAAGCTGACAAATTCTAAAGCCTTAGGTATCTAAATTTAGGTTGTTAAATCCCTGTTTTAGTGCAAAAGAGAGGCAGCCTATTTTTGAAAGAGAAACAGAAGACATTTTCAATGAGATTGGGATGCTACCTGAAAAGTAAGACATATACCAAGTAATACAGGTACACTATCAAGACTAAAGCCTAGTAAGTGAAAGACTGGAAATCTTGTTTAAGTGTCTTTATACTGACTGCTGCAACAGTTGACTTAATTTGGCCTTTCTAGGCTTGCATCATCTTATATCTGTAAAGTGGCAGTTAGATTTTTCTTCATAAATCTGAGTCTCAGGTGTGTTGAGTATTAGTGAGGGGCAGTAATGGCAGTAGTAATACTGCTAGGACAGCTGCTATTTAAGGGTTGTATGTGCCAAATGCCTTCGGCATTTATGCCTTGACAAAATTTCCTTTTATTTTTTTGTTTTAGGGGAAAAGATTCTGTAAAACACTTCCACATTGAACATACAGGAGCTTCATTCAAATTTGGATTTAATGAATTTTCTAGCTTGAAGGAATTAGTCATGCATTTTGCAAATCAGCCTTTAATTGGAAGCGAAACAGGTAAGGAGAGCCATGTGTTTGTACAAACACAGTTGTAGTTGTGCTTCATAGAGAGCTGAGTAAAAGTGTTATCAGGTAGATCTACTGCTGAAGTGTTCCTCTTCATTAATTTGTGTTTGTATTAGCCTCAACTATCCAAGATGTTCCTCTTCAGTAACTCTTTCAAGTATTCTGAAGGCAAACTACATGTGAGCTTACTGGGTATTTGCTAACCAGGGGGATGAGCTCCTTTTGATTTCTCAGAGAGAGAAGGAAGCATTTCAAAATATGCATGCACTGGGAGGAGCAGAACCTTCTCAAAAAAGGGCAAAACTGAGGCAGGGTATTTTGTGAGGAAATACATGTTCATCTATGAAACTGAAATCCCTCAATTAGAATAAATGGAGAAGGGACTTGAAATTGTTTAGCTCCACTATTCTTCATCCGAGGAAGAAGCCTACAGTGATATGTTCCTCTTTCCTGTAGGAGATGTGCCCTGTATTGCCTTTCTCTTTCTGTTTGCAGTGGCTTAGCCTGCTGATGCCATCTGCCATCACAGTGTTTGTCTTGTTTTTAAGAAAAAGAAAGAGGAAAGCTTCTTTAGCAGCCAACATGCTACCTTCATTTAGAGTCAAAAGATTAAACTCAATTCCTACGAGTTGAACACCACCAGACCAGAATCCCTGGAGAAACATATGCATATTATCATGATAATGCCAGTTTTAGGTTTAGCTTCAATTGTAAGAGTTGAAGATGTGTCAGTACAGGTTAGTGCCTAAAACTTCAGTATCCTGTGTAGAAAGTGTATGCACATAACTCAGAGTAGCACTCATTATCTATGCAAACGAGCAGTCCAGCACGTTCAATAGCTGCAATATGTCGCACACTAAGTATGCACCAGTGCTCTTGCAACACAAGCATTACATCCAAGAGTTGCTTTGCAATTTCTGTGCCCCCAAGAAAAATGCAGTGCTACACTCAATATGGCACTTGCGTCTTTCAAAGCATTCTCTTTTTAAGTTGCTTTTAAGAGTGTTTTGGACAGTTTCTACAGGTATCTTTTGTGCTGGTAAGCTATTTTTTCTGTGAATCAAACATACGCCCATAGGCCTATTGCTGTAAAGATTTCAGCTGGCCTATAAAACTTGTGTTTCCCCATTCCTTCACCGTGTGTGTTACAGACATTTGTTACCAAGGCATTGGTGTTGTGTGACCTCTGTGGACAGAATCAACACTGCTGAATGATGGGCTCACTTGTTGCCTTAAATCTCCCTAATCAGATTCTGCTGGCTCTGTGAAACCTCTTGAAGTTGGATGTGCTACAGAGTAAGAAAAGCCATTTGAACATCACATCAAGAAACCTTTCACCTTATGGTTAGCTCTCAGGCAACGTTCCTTCAGATACAGGTGTCAAAGGTCTCCTGGGTGGTAACTGATTTATACCAAAAAAAGGGGCAGAGGCTCATCAGAGCCAGTGGTCTGTAAGCCAAGCGCAGCCAAACACAGGGTTTCACAGTGGGCTGGCAGAAGGGCCAGCAACAGACTCTGATTTCCTAGGCCACACTTCCTTTCAGTGAAAAGCAGCAAGCGCCCTTTGGCTTGGGCATTAGTAGAAAGTAGTTGGGCCAGTTTTCCTTATTCCTTGTTATACTTAGAAATAATTTTCTATAAAAACACCGAGAGATCAGGAATGAGAGAGTAAAGCAAGATAGCATGACAGGATTTTTCATCTTCTTGCTTATGGACAGGATTTTTTAAGGCAGAGGCTCACGGGATAGAATATGTAATGGTCTTCACTACCTTCCATGCAAGTTTTGTGTCGCTGGAGCTAGTTTTGTGTCTGAAGAGGGACACCAGACTCTCCTGAACACACAGGCCTGCACCCCTGCAAACTGATCTATGGAGCACAGTGGTTCTTTCATACTGGCACAGCTGCAGGTTTCTGCTTCAAGCCCAACAGCTTCATTTGCCACTCCAGATTGCTACATGGACTCACATCTATTTTTCTGCAGTGTAGTGTGTACGCTTCCTTCTGAACTACAGATAACTAAAAGGAAATTGGGGCTGAGATGGTTCATTGAACAAGCAAGCTGAATCTACTCAGTAACAAGAATAAGGCAATATACTATTAGATTTCTGTCTTTATTCAAAGGTCAACATGTATTCTTACCTGTTTGCTTTGTTTATCAGTTTTTACCTAAATTAGTTTGAAAACTAAGTCATTACCCAGACAAAAAAGCCCGTCACTTTAAGCTAACATTTCTAACAATAGAAATAATTTTAGTTTTTCCTTAGAAACAGATAAAATGCACAAACTTGCAAGAAGAGTCTTGCTACAGTGCAGCTTTTACTAGTTCTTTTGTACAGTTAGCAGATGATGCTGTACAAGTACCTTTTGTGAATAAAATACATGGAGAAGTTACTAGAAAACATATATAAAATGTTACACTAGTTCTCCCAGTTCTGCAACAGGGCTCTTTATCTATGGTGTACAGATGATGGTACTCCAATTCTATGCAACAGCTTCAGAGTAGTTTCTGTAGACTGGTGATGGAGGTGTTCATTTCAAATGATAAAAGATTTTTTTTCAGCAAGGCCAGAGAGAATTAAACTGATTTTGAGTTTTCACCTACAGCAAGTTAAACGTATCATATTTGCATACACCCCCTGTGCCTGCAGATTTCAGTTGGTTACCTCAAATACAATTTTTTCACTTCCCTTTGCTGACTTTCCCATTACAAAATATACTTTATTTCGCTTTTAAATTACTCAGTCACCTGTAGGTTTCAGGTCCGAGTTCTTACTAATTCTAGCATCCCTCCTCTTTAAGAGCTGACAGTATCAGCATAAAATGCAAATGGAGCAGCATTTGGTATGCTGTGATATTATTTTTAAAGGATGAGATTAGATGGTGTAGCAGTTACTATTTTAAGGAGGTTCTTCACTGTTGTGAATTGTGTAACATTCACTATTGAGAATGCAGCTTTTTGCAGAGAACTTGCAATAAACATGGCCTTATTTGGAAAGCAAAGAATGGCTATAATTAAAATGTTACTAACGGGAAAGAACTATAGTAAAACAGTTAAAGACGATGGTAATGTGGGCTTACTGTTGGGAAGTCTGTATCCGAAGCTCTGACAGATTAAGTGATTTGTGCAGCAAACAGTGGGTTTTTGGCAAAACCAGGATGAGTGTTACAGCCTCATATCAAGCCTAGCATCCTGCCCATCCCCACAGCCAGCCTCCTGTGCAAAAAGGGAATTCAGTGTGTCAAGGGATTCCCTGCAAGCACTGGTAAGTTTGAAGGCTTTAAAAAGGCACCACGTATTTACAGTTTTCACAGTTGCATGTAAGCAGGTGTGATAACGTCTGTAGTCACATCTCCATGAATGCAATTAACAAGATGACCGTGCATGGTAGAAAGTCCCAATCTTGATCACATGTAGGTCAGCATTTCAGCTGTAAGCATTCAATACCCATGAAACCTGTGTTTCAGTTTGTTCTATATTACGTAGTTACTCCCTATCTGGAAAGCAGGTTTCCAGCAGGAGAGGAAACACTCACCTTTAAGAGTTGTCTGATGGTCCTATTCTGCTGCTGTCTTGATTTTTCACTGCTTACCATGCATTGCAGAAGGAGTTTAATTACCTACTGCTTAGAATAAGTAAAGAGAACAAAAGAACAAATCCCACTGTACAGGGATGAGGAAATGGAATTAGGCAAGGTCCAACTGCCCAAAGCATTGAGGACTGAGCAACACAGTAGAGCCAAGGAAGTGAGACTGGGCAAATGAATCCAACAGCAAGTGCCCCTCTGTAGTTTGTATGGGTGGATTTTAGTAGAAAATATCCTTCACAAAGGCTAAACTATTCTGATGATGTGTGTTAGAAATATTTGTCTAGTTTTATCCATATGGGAGAGTAATTTATAGCATCTGTGTCAGGGGGAAGGAGCCAGGCTCTTCTCTGTGATGTCCAATGACAGGACAAGGGGCAATGGGTGCAAGCTGGAGCATAGCAGGTTCAACCTGAACATAAGGAGAAACTTCTTTACTGTGAGGGTGACAGAGCACTGGACCAGGCTGCCCAGAGAGGTTGTGGAGTCTCCTTCTCTGGAGACATTCAAAACCCGCCTGGATGTGTTCCTGTGTGACCAATCTAGGTGATCCTGCTCTGGCAGGGGGGTTGGACTGGATGATCTTTCGAGGTCCCTTCCAACTTCTAATATTCTGTGATCTGATTGTTTTCTTACATGGATGTGGCCTGCATCCTGCCCCCTTCCAAGGAAAGCCCCTTACAGGGAATGTCACAGTGATCCTGGGGAGGTTATTAGTTTCTCCTAAAATTAAAAAGGAATAAGAGCTAAAGTTAATTGTTCTACAAACAGGCAGCTACTGGCAGTTATTTTCTAAGACTGTCTTGCTAGATTAATTACTCCTGCTTTTTTCCTCTCCAGGAACCCTAATTGTATTGAAGCACCCCTACCCACGGAAAGTGGAGGAGCCTTCCATTTATGAGTCTGTCCGAGTCCACACAGCCATGCAGACGGGAAGGACAGAGAACGATCTTGTTCCGAACGCTCCCTCAGTAAGTTGTGTTCTGGCTGCTTCTCCTGGCCCATGTTTTCTGTGATCGTTGGAGTGAGCTATGGAATAACACCAGTAATTCTTCCCTTTATGGGTTCATAAATACAGGAAGTCTTTGCCGACCAAGGCAGAACAAACACAGATTTGCTAGGTACAGTCCCATGACAAATAAAGCTTTTCACAATTGTTGTCACTGGGAAAACATTGTCTGCAGCTAACTTAGATGAGCCTGACCGTCCAAACAAAGATTATATATAAGGTTTTCGTTCTCTTATTAGCTTCCTTTTGGATGCTATTTTAGCAATAACTTTATCAGGAACTTAAAAAACCAAACACAGCACAAAAAACAAGCACAAGACTTCTCACATGTTTCTGTCAACACTCGTCAGGCTGTACGCAACAATACCTATGTTAGGTTGCACAGTAAGCTCTTGTTTTGCCAAACATCTTTCACAGCCAGTGACAAGTGACTCTCTCTCTCACGCCATACACGAAATAGCAGAACCAAGTAAAAGCTACAGAATTGACCACATTTTGTCTGACTGTGGATATGAGGAGGAGATGGCAGGAAACAGTAGTAGTCCTGACAGAAACTCATTTCTTGCTATTTTTGCACGTTGTCTTTGTTAGAATTATGTTGCCCAGTAAGCAGCATACAGCCTCCTTCCAAACTGGAAGGAAGGAAAGAACATCCTTGACTTTCTAGGTCAGTTAAAAAGTGACCTTTTGAAAAAAAAAATATTCAAAGATGCGCAAGGCAAGCAGAGGCACATTTGGAAAAGAAAACCCGAAACTGAAGTGTGGTACAACCAAGTTGATAATGCCTATATCCTGATAGGCACATTACTCAAAAGGTTTTTTAGGCATTTTCACACTTGGATTTTATTATTTTAGAAACACCCTGTCTTAAAGCAGGAAGACAGCAATATGAGAGAAGACCCTCCGCCCTTTCAGCCCTAGTAATTTTGAGCAGAGTAAAGAGCTGTGTTACATTAAAAGCTATACCTTACTGGTGTGAGAAACAAAATAACATCTTCATATGCATTTAGGCCACCTGCTCTGACATCTGTGACTCCCTCGGACAGTAATGAGAAGCTTTAAATCCTTCGTAACTCGTATCTAAGCAAGACACATGGCTTGTCCAGAGCAGTATTGCTCAGAACACAGGAAAGTTTTAAATGGCATACTATATTATTGGACAAAAAGACAAAGAGTTACATTAATAGAGGTTAGTGAAGTTCATAAAAGAACTACTTCTGATGTCTCTCAACTTCATGACAAAGTTCCAATTTAACCTTCAAAGGAACCTGACTTCCAAATACATCCTATCAAAATGCAGTATTTTTTTCAAGAGCAAGCAGTAATTAACTTGGCAGGAATTTGGTTTTCAGAGGCCAGCAGTTTCACAATTAGGTTTCTACCACAGAGTTTCAGTGATTATCTGAGAAGTCATAAGGTGTCACCTTCACTGATGGTGGCAGAGAAACAGTTAAAAAAACAATTTCTCAAGAAGCAAATTGAATGTAACGGGTTTTTCCTCTTCAACTTACGGCTGCTTGAGAGAATGCCTGAATAAAACAGCATTTCACTGCCCTCCCCCAGCCTTTGCATTTCAAGAGCAATTTCTGTGGATAATTCCACTGTCCAGTAAACCCCAGGTGCTTCTGGTTACCACACGCACTGAGACAACCAACTAACTTTACTAAATAAACTGGAACTGCAAGTGTTTTGCTGTGTTTGATTGAGAAGATGCAGGTCAGAGCTTGCTGAGGGAGCCATGGTGTAAGAGGTTGCCTTCAGGGCTAGTACAGGTCCATGGTTACCCCAGTGGAGGCTCCAGCCGTTTGAGGGGGGCAGAGGAGGACAAGGCATGAGGCCCATGGAAGTTTCCCCCAAGAACAGGCTGCTCCTTTGTCTCAGAGTGTGGGCAGAGATGTGGGAAACAGAAGCAGAGCTCAGTCTCTAACCCCAATACCTTTCCTTGTTACTTTACAGCTTGGTACAAAGGAAGGATATTTGATAAAACAAGGCAAAATAGTCAAGGTAAGGAAAACTCTTACTCGTTGCATTCACTTTGTGATCACCCACAGAAACTAGAGACAGTGCAGAGCTGAAACAGCTCCACCTGCGTTCCCCTGTGGAGAGGAACAGTTTGTGTTTTGAGTAACAGCAAAGCATGGTTATAATTCAGAACAACTCCACAGCTTTAAAGGTTTTTCTTTCCTAAGAAGCTTTACACTAAAGTCTCACAAGACAATTACCATCCGTTCTTGATCTTTCAGAATTGGAAGACAAGGTGGTTTACACTGCATAGGAATGAACTTAAGTATTTCAAAGACCAGACAGTAAGTAGCAAACACCAGTTCTACTCTTTAAACCTCTACAAAGGCAGCTGCAGCCTTCTCATATCTCTGGCTTCTCGCTTCTGTACCACAGCTTCTCAAGCCAAAGCTTTCCCAACTGTGAGAGAGATCAGAGCTTTCAAATAAAGTCAGGGTTTTGCTGATGACTTCAACAAGCAGAAGTCAGCAAGTTTTACAGCTAGAAAACATTTACTGTGCTCTGCCAGTCTTACCCACTAGACAGAGTTGTTGTTTACAGTACATTTTCAAGATCTTAAGCTACCAGCACAACACAGCTTTTACTGGTAGCTTTGACACACAATCTAACAGACAGTGGTGCTATTAAAATATTTCTGCAAGTGCCAGTAGTATATTTTGCATTCCTTGATTTCATCCTTTTATTTCAAGTGGTCACGCATTATACATAGAAAACCATTTAAAAATGCCTTCCTTCCTAGCATTCTGCCATAGATTAACCAGCTGCATCTGGGAAAAACAATTTGTCCTTACAGTTGCTGTCCCATTTCTGTCTTAAACTGAGTAAAAATAAGAAATACCTCTAGAGTTTCTCCACCCTTGCAATACCTCCAGTTTGGGTTTGTCCATAAACATAGCCAAACTGTTTGCCTCTGGACCTCTGCCAAGCCCTGTTTCAAGCATCTAACAGATTTTAACACAACAGCATACACAACTGCCACCAAACACCAGTCGTTACCATTTATAAATAATTGTGAATTTACAAGGCCTCCATCAGATTTCATTTCAATTCAAGCCAACATGAATTAAGTTTCCAGGATAACATTTCAAAGGGCAGCACTCCAAATATTTCAGTAGCATTTGTGACTTACTAGGCTAGAAGGTGTCTTTGTCACGAACATGGCCTCCTCCCAGGCAGCAGCTTCAGTGTTTTCTGGCATTCCCATTGTTGCTGTGGGGTTGCAGACACCTACAGGTGAGCAACTTGCTGCTGACCCCGGGATGGCATTTGTTAGCGTGCCTCAGCACAAGTGGCTTTCTTCTAGTGTAGTGCATAACTAACAGCCAGCCACTAAGCCAGAGGAGAACATAAGGAAAGGTGAGGAAACAACAGACACCTCCATGGACCTCATGAAGGACCATGGGAGCAGCTAAGGGTGTTTGAGTGGAGGGCAAGCTGCTTTTCTACTTCAGCTGCATTTTGCAAGGTGCTCAGCAGCATGAGACTGAGAGAAACAAATCAAAGAAGGACTCTCATGCTTTAGGGAGAACAAAACCATTAAGGGAGATGTTGTAGTCATATACAATCTACATCACTGCACCTGAGCACCCCTGGACCTGTCCCAAGAGAGTTCAGTACATACACTCACTGCTTATACAGCCAGCCCCATTGTTCCTGCAGCAAGCACTACTTTTACATTTCTCCCTACCCAGCTTCATCCTTTTAAAGCACTTAGGAATTAATTAAATCTCCAACAGCTGGCTAGGCCTGATAAGACCTATAATCATCCCTTTGTCTCTGTAAAACTTAGCTGGAAATTATACCAGATTTGCTGCTGTGTCAGTTACCTTTATAATGCATCAACCACAGCCTCAGCAGTCTGCACCTAGCTCAGACTTTCCTGCAGTAGAGATCACCTCTGTTCTTTGCCTAGATCTGAACTGACTCTCCTGTTTTTTTCTATTTAGCTCCATTCATATCACATTAGCACTGATGTTACATTTACTAGTTTGGGGTTACAGTGTTACAGCTATTATACCTATGCCTGGAAACACCTAGTGTGCTTATAAAGGTCTGGATGCATTGAAGATGAACCAAGCCAGCCTTATCTTCTGTTTTTGGATGTTCTCATTTAAAAACCATTTTATTTTCAAGGCCACAGAACCGATTCGGGCACTTGACTTAACTGAATGCTCAGCCGTGCAATTTGACTATTCCCAGGAAAGAGTCAATTGTTTCTGGTAAGTTGCTGTGCTTTCTCCACCTCGCTGGGAAGGTCAAAATAGCCAGGGAAGTTTGAAATGTAACCACTGGGTGCTTCTGAAAGCTCCCTTGCCAACTCCAACCCTGATCTTCCTGTAACTCTTGAGTCTCTCTCTGTCAACCAACCTCTGTCAGTCCTGCAATGTTTTGCCAAATTAACTGCTGGCAAAAGGGGGTTTTTTCTTGGTAAAGAGAAAGGATGTAGGGCTATGTGTAGAGGGCATTTCTTTTCCTAATTCTGTAAGCATGTCTAATCATCACCTAGACCCATGGAACTTAGGTACAGTCCAGTTCCCAGACCAAACAGTGCTATGGGGCCCACAGTAACCACTTCTGCGCTCAAATGAGGGACTTCTGTCCATGTGGGCCTGAGGCAGCATCTCCCCAAGCTGTAAACCATCCTTGGCTACACTCCCCTCCTGGTGACTGAAGGGGAGCACGGCCTCCCTCCCTTGCTCTGTCTAAACACCTGTTGGTGCAGGCCAGCTGGGTTCAGTTTTAGGAAGAACTAACAGTTGTTCTTACAATTTAAGAAGTAGTTTTAATTGTTTCCTTACAGTTTAGTGTTCCCACTAAGGACATACTACCTGTGTGCAAAAACTGGAATAGAAGCTGATGAATGGATTAAAATACTGCGATGGAAACTGGTAAGCTGTTGTGCAGTGTTACGTGGTGGTACGCTGCAGGCAGCGGTACCCTTGGTACTGCCATCCTAAGCCCTCCCTCCCCCCTAAATATTGTATCACCCAAGCACTACAGTTCTCAGTATCTGTGAGAAGGGAGTACTTGTTCTGGCTTCCAGGCCAACTAGACTGCAATATGTAGTTTTCATGTAATGTATGTGCTTGCAAACCCACTCAAGCATTTTTGGGATGCCCTTTTAACACACATACTCATGAAGAAGAAATTACTTCCATCTTTAAGGATGTCATGTAGATGGTAAGCAGTATGGAGCATCAGCGCAGATGGCATCTGTTGGGTCATGAAGGAAGCAATGCGAAGGCAATGTAAAGGCTTGAAAGCGTTACTTCCTTAAAAAATCAGTATTTGGGTTGGTTGTACTCACCTACGTCCACATGCATGCAGACAAACAGTAATGGATTCTTTCCGTTCTAGTCACAAATACGGAAGCAGCTGGAGCAGCGTGACACCACCCTCAGCTCATAGCTGCACCTCCAACACTTCTGCTCCAGTGGCAGCAATTGCCTCTTTGCCAAGGGAAGGCATCACTTGCAAGAGGATGGTTTTGAATGTCTCCGTGACTCACAGCGGGCACACACGTGTACAGCTGCACACAGACACTCGCATCCAGCTCCACGCACAAAGGGTTTGCATAGCCGAGCGCTCTCGGGCTGTTGAGTCACGTGTGGACACAGTTACAAAATCGGAGCGTTGGTTTGATGTGCGCAGTGTACGCCTGTAGTGCATGCTCAATTCAAACACCTGCTGACTGATCACAGAAGCGGTCACACTTTAAAACTTTTGTGGTTATTCAGAGCACTCTTGATAATTTATTGTCAGCTCCGTCACAATTAACCATTAGCAGCATTGCTGTGACCTTGAGCCTGTTATTTAAAACCAGTCTTTTCTGGAAACATTATTTCTTTGTATTACCTGTTCAGACTCCAAAAGAAAAAATGACAGAGGTCATTATGCTTTTGTAAACAGTATCTATATTATAATCCAGAGAATATTTCAAGGCTCTTTTCAAGGTGATGGATGAGTAACACTCAATTCTGGTCAAATGTTTTTGTATGGTTTAGATTTATACCACAGTAATGGCATGAACAGTTGTTTCAAACAGCCTCTGTAGGTAACAGTGAGCAGTGTCACATGTTTACAAACCAGGATTAGGAGAAACAGGCAGCTGGTTCCCAGCACACACATGACAGAGCTGCCATAGGACCCTAAGGATGGTGACAGGACTCTGCAGAAGGATTTCCCTGTGGTAGCCACCAGCATTACAGGTTGGGCCCCTTACAGACTCCCCCCAAGAAAGGGCTGGATTTTGTACTTTTTCTTCACACAGAGAACTCAAAAAGACACTCTGTCCAGAACTATGTTCCAGAATTAAGGACTCTTTGCTTTATATAAAACAAGATCAGTAACAGAAAAGCACCATGTACACGAAAAATATGAATTTATAAGAATACATCTTCTCCATAACGTGTAGAGGTAAGTTTCCATCTGTATTTTGGAAGGCTCATACAGAAGTGTCATGGCTAGTGACACCAAAGCCCAGTACTTTGGTGCTGTAATCATAATAGATGTTACATTTTGGAAGCAAAGTCTGATACACTGGAGGGTCCCACAACCAGCCTGGCGTGACCTCGTGGCTAAGCTAACTGCAAGACCCCCTGAGCAATCCTGCTCCTCCTGGAGGGGTGGGGAAAGAGGGGGAGCCTGCGTAACAGGCAATTTTCTGCTGAAACAGTGTATGCAAACTGCTCCCGCTACACAAAATGCACGGGGCTTAGTAATGCTCACACAACAGGTCAGTGTTCAATAGGTGGCTTTTCTGTGAGAAGACTGAAAAAGAGAGGGGGAAAAAAACATACTGGAAGAAATAAAATAAATCTCAGTTCGGACACAGGAATAGCATTTTATTTTAACTTAGAAATTAAAAATAATTGTAAATATTTTTATACAGACTGTTTTCTGAATAAAATGTCATTATAAAACTACTGAAGGTTTTCTGTGTTCCTGTACTGGAAAAGCTTTACTTTCCTTTTACCCTTAAAAAGGGGTTTAACAAAGTGGCATGTTCCGTTTAGTTAAAAAGCTTTCATGAGTTTGTGTGAGATAGAGGCAGTGCAAGGGGAACAGAGAGAGCTGATACTCTCCAACAGCATCACTGTTCTGTGAAAACAGCTTGGAAATGAAGCTTGAAGTGTAACCACAAAAGCAGCCTTACCCTTTTTCACATGAACAGGCTGTGTTACAAAACGTTGTGTTAGAAGCAAGTTCAGCACATGATGCCACAAACTGAGGCCAGTAAAGGAAACAGCACTTGGCTGGCCTAAGCAGCAGAGTGACAGAGAGGGGAACTGAACAGACACTAACAGCAAGAGTAGGCCTTGGATGGAACAGGAGTGTCTTTTGCCAGAAATACACCGAGACACCTTGAGGCTCAGTTTCCAGCTGCTTCTCTAAGAACCAGCAACAGAAAGCTCAAGACAGGAGCCCAGTTCAAATGAAAAAGGACTGACCATCAACCACAAATCTGTGAGAGCTTTTGAGCCAAGAATTCCCAGCCCTTATTTCCAGCATCACTGCTTGCCCCTATCCTGCCTGATGCTGAAGTTGGGCAAGGTAAAAGCGAGGAGCCTTGTATCACCCAATGGAAAGACACACTGGTTAGTTATCAGCCTGTAAACTCCTGGATTTTGTACATGTACAATTAAGAGACCTGTTCTCTCCACAGAAGAGCTGATGTGTTGTGGAGCATTACAGTGCAACAGAACGAGTGGACCAGGCTCTGTCATTTAAAAATACTGTATTTTATTTATATTTGTTTACTTAGGAAAACCTAAGGGTAAGTGAGCCGAGAGTGTCACTAGTGGTGAACCCACACAAAGACTGAGACATGAGATCTCCACAACTGTATTACACACAAAAAGCCCCCCAAAACAAAAACCATGAAGAAGTGAGATGCTGTTTGGACGCTTTTATCTGGGAATCAGGAAAACCTCTATAGAAACAGCTTTCATAGAAATAGCATTTTTCTTAGTGGAAGCAGGATGCAGGTAGCATCCAGAGTAGTAGCATTCCCTTGCCAAAATTATCACCCAAGCTGGGGTATTTATTGATTGTACCAACACGCCACTGCTAGTAAACTCGCTGTCACAACGCTCTTTCAAACACATCTTTGATGACACTATACAACCAATCTCCTTTCCGAGAGGCAGTGGCAGCTGGCCTGAGGATACACCCCACTGCAAGCCTGGTTCCCTGTAAAGCAAAGAGCTGTGGGTTGCTCATTTGAGCCAAGGGCATCGTGCTGACGGCTGAGCAGAACTCCATGGGAGCTAGTTTGGTGGTCTCTCCAGTACTGCACAATACAAGAAGCATGGCCTAAAGTAACATCCACCTACAACACACTAGTAGATCATTTCAGATTCAGTACTATGTACAATTTACTCTTACTTAGTATACTAAGGAGCTGCGGTATTTCTTCCGGGACGTGTTATTTGACTGAGGATTATTGAATCTTTCTGTCCACTGGGCTGCAGAGGGATGCTGCACTCCAGCCGCACCATCAGGTTAAGAAACTTCAACCACCTGCCTCAGTTCTTCAAACAGGGGCGTGAGCTCCTTCTCTAAACTTACAATCAGCCCTGGAAAGAGAGCAGAGACAGAACATCCCATCAAATGACACAACCAAGAAGCCTCTCCAAACCCCACAGCTTCTTCCCCTCCTAAGTCACAGGCAATGTTTTCCAAAACACAAAACATTTCACTTGAGCTGCTCACTCTCCACGGGAACAGTGGACAGCACCCCAAGGGAGGGTGCCTGCAGCCCTCAGCACCAAGAGGTGCACATCCCATGCAGCACAGCTCTCCCTGGTGCTGCTGCTTGCCTCTGCTATCGCCTTGCTGCTTCCCACAGCTACCAAGGCTCAAGCAGCTGAGGAGGAACTAAACCCCTTTTGCTCACACTCCTTAGCCAGGTGCCTTGCTGAAGGATTTCCCCACCCTACAGAACTGAGATGAAGCCACTCATCTTGCTGCAGGACATAATCTGGGACTGGCGGAAGGAGACTGAGCTGGTTTGTATGGTACAACCCCTGCTGGTGCAGTGAACACTCTAGTGCGGCAAAGGTAAAGTTAATCACAGGAGAACTACACTTCTAACAGTCACAACTTCAGCAAGTCACCTAAAATCTATTAAATTTTTACTCACACCTTTCTCTCCTCCCCTTCACAATACACTGATAAAATTCATAGCAGGAGAAAAGTTAATATACCTTGAAGTAAATTCACATAACTTATTTTCAATTACTTAAACACTTGGGCCCTAAAATACTGCAATGTTTAAAATACACCTGAAGACGTACCAGTATTGGCATTGCTGCTAGCAATGAAACTCACTACCAAAGGTAAGCGATTGAACTGCACCACCTGCAGGAGAAAGAACAGTGTTCAGGCAGCAGCTAACACGGGTTGGATGTCAGAGCTCTGCCACATCATTTCCTCCTGAAACAAGCAGCCTCCTCAGTTTAAAGGGCAAGCAGGAGCAAGAGCCACAGAGCTGGCTTTTCAGTATTTCTATTTCATAAGATTTGCAGCTAAAAAACACCAACATGCAGAAAGCCTGGCATTTCCCTCCCTCCCTCCCTCCCGTGTTCTGCAGTGTTTTCCACCCAAAATCTAACTGAGCTGCAAATGCTGCAGAGTACGCTACAGAGACCACACTCTCCACAGGTAACAAGAGCGCAGGCAGGGTTTCAGAATACTATTCTGCATACAGCAGCATCTCTTCTGCCATTAACAGGGAACTGGAAGCTTGAGTACAGTGAGAAGCTACCAGCATCAAGGGAATCAAAGCAATGTACTTGATGCATGTAAATCAACTCAGGCACCCACTGATTTTCCAAACAAAGCTAGATACCGTATGCTACACTGTTGGCCATTTTACTGCAGACATAGAAAAAAGCTCTCAAGATCACAAGAACTTGAGGAGGAGTAGAAACTTAGCAGATGATGGATTTCAGGACACAAATAACTGGTTTGTAAAAAAAATGCAAGTAGTATTTCAAAGCTTTCATACATCAAAGATGTACTGGCAGCAAGACCAGCTATGAAGTAGGCAGCATGTGCAGATTTAACTTTAGGTGTCACTAATAATAAGCAAATATTGTTTGTTAAGGACAACATAAGCCCTTCATAGCAGATTCCGAAAGGCCATATGAGCAGCACCTGCTGCAAATTCCTGATTATTGCCTGTTGAGAAAAGGTCACCACCATTAACCAGTAAATCTCAGTTTTGAGAAATATAAGAGAAGCTTAATGAACAGCGTGAAAGTGCAGCTAAGCCATTTAAGCAGTGTTACAAGTAAAACACGAATACTTCAACTGCAGCCAAGTGGGAACCTAGCTGAGTTTAAACAACTCTCTCTGCCTTGCTCAATTAAATGCAGTAACACTGCAATGCACCATAAATGCTCTGGTCACTGAGCACAAACCACACTGAGGTTACCCACCTGGTACGTGTTGTAATAGCAGATGATACTTTTATTTTTAGAAAGCCCTAGTTTACTGCCCTGATCTGTGGCAAGGGCAAAGGTAGACAAGAAGCCAGGTCGCAGTGCATGTTCTGGAGCATTATCATTGGCAACTGGAACAAAACAAGAAAATTCTTATTTTCACATAGTATCACTACTGCCTCACAAATCCTTACGCAGCTTAGTGCTGTGCCAAAAGCAGATCTGGTGTTGAGGATCACGTAACATACACTTCTGCAACAAGTACAGAAATCCTGCAAGAGCAGTAAAGCGTTTAATATTCTTTATGCTATCTGTGGTCCTTACACCAGCCTCCTTCCTTGCATGCCTAAAAACCAGCCTTTTCCTTTACAATGCACAGCCTGTGCTGATGTTGCTTTGGTTGTGTCCTTCATAGCCTGTGCCGATTCCAGCTTTTGAACTTATTATTGGCACACAGTCACTTGAATGAAAGCAGGTTAAGATGTGCGAGTTCTGCTGGTTAAATACTTTTGGATGTAAAAAACAGCAACACAATAATCTGCAGTACTTGAACCACTACTCTTAAACTAGTTTAACCACAATAAAAAAACAACTTAAAGACTGCAGAGATACGATCAAAATTACAGCACCAAAACGCAAACTAATGTGTGCAAAAGTTGGATGCGATTGCTTCTGGGCACAGACCAGCCCAGTCAACAAAGCACTGGTAAGTGCTCTCCAGTACTTTGTACCAGCCTGTGAGTGAGTGGAAGATACAAACACCTTACACCACCCCAACCCTATTCACTGAGAAAAACTTCTGTGGGCTGCAGTTACTGAGAACATTGCATACACAGGAAAAAAAAGATAATTTGAAAGAGGCACATAATGAACTATTGAACTTGAAGTAAAAGTCTAGTTAAATTCTTCAGTTTTGGATATTCAGGTTTTGGCCATAACCAGAGAAGGTTCTGCTGTACTTTTCCACCCCCTGCTGTTCAGTCAGGAGTTTGGCTGCAGGCAGAGTAAAGCTGAAGTTACCTTTGATAACAGGCACGCCATCTCTATCTGAGACTACAATAGCATGAAGACCTTCAATGCTGCCAAAAAAAAAGACACTATTTTAAAAACAGAATAGTCAGTAGCAAAGTTTTGGTTTTAGGTTTTGGGTTTTTTTCCTGAAAAAAAAACAAACAGGAAATGGGGGAAATATGGAAAAAATTATGCCTTCACTAATTAATATTTTACTGAAAGGGATTTGTACTTTTTAGGACAGGTGGCGATTTGAAGCAGTAAAAAAAGAAATACAAAATAAAACGACTAAAAATTGCACTTCCAGCTTCAGAAAGAGGATTAATGCTCCTGATCAAATTTCATGACTCAAGGAGCCTTTGTGTGCTGTCCTCGCTTAACAAGCACCAGTCTCACTGCATGCGCGGAAGACCTCAGAGCACAGCTGTTTAACGATGCTAGCAACCCCCAATTTCCAAAAACGGAGTTATCAAGGATCAGGCAACCGAGTCACCAGGAATGCTTTTTTCCACCCCTTGTTAGGACACAGTGAGCACACTCCACTTCTCATCACATAAGCGAGTGAAAGGTGAAGCTACTGTCTTCATCTCAAGGCACTTCCAGCTCATTTAATCAACAAAAAGCGCACGGAGTCAGCAGCTTCCCTCAAGCGGCAGAAGGGGCTGGCAGTGAACTCTCCGCAGCCCGGCAGGGCGCAGACGATCGTTCCGTAACCGGGAAGAGCCCTGCCCACCAGCCCCGCCG
>NW_010176350.1:0-1019 GCF_000695765.1 Mesitornis unicolor
TCCCTCGCTGTTCTCCTTGAGCCTTTCTGAGACTCCGTCATATTTTCCCTTATTTTTTTCCAGGAGTGGTGTTGATGAGGAGTGCTGATCTTTATCTGTGTAAAGAAAAAAATTAAATAAGGAACAATTTATCCGTGTTGCACTCACAGCAGACATGTAGCTGCGGCACTTCTTCTTACTTCGGTGGTCACAGGTTCATGTTCAGCTGACAGATATGGATTATAACTCTCGTACGAGTCAGTATTGTAGGACGCGTCAAATTAATGGTCGTTCATGATGGAACACGGAAAACGTGGTGGAAGTGTGTTTTGGGAGGTAGTTCCTTCCTATTAGAGATTTTGAAAGCGGTGTACTCCCTATTGAATATTCCCTTATTCCACAAATCATCTTTCATAGGAAGGCTGCAGCAGAAATGGCAGCGTTAGAGCAGTGGATCAATTTTGTCCAGGCATAATTTTACCGACTTCTTTGTGCAGTTGTTTCTTCTCTCTTTTTCGTCGATGTCTGTTCTCTCCTTTATAGTTTATGTTAATACACAGGTGAAGGTATAGAATGCGATCTCAGAAAAAAAAATCCCCGGTAGTATTTCAAAGCCTGTCTTCCTCTCCCCTTTTCCTAAAGAAAGGTGCTGGACCTGTTCGATTGCTTTGACAGGGGAAAGCTGAAGCGAGGAATTCGGTCTCTCAGCCTCTTTTTGCAATAGTTGTTGTGCCTGCTTGTTTACAAGGGGAGGCCTCTACCCAACCTTGGAACATATCTAAAACGACAACGAAATTCTCAGAATGACAGTAATTAGGTACTTGAATAAAGTCCATTTTCACATTTACAAGTGGTCTGCATAGTTATGGTGTGCAGCTGTCCTTGCCTTCTGCTGTCCTACAGTACTTTTTTAAAAAGGTGTCCTGCCAACCTATATTAAATAATTAGATGAATACCTTATTAACAAGTTGGTGTCCATTACCACTTCAGTTTTGGACAGAATGAGAGTCCAGTCCTGGTCGGTAAAGCTTTTGAATATG
>NW_010176351.1:0-13128 GCF_000695765.1 Mesitornis unicolor
TCTGTGATCTAGTTCAACCCCCTTGCAATAAGCAGCGACATCTTTAACTAGATCAGGTTGCTCAGAGCCCCATCAAGCCTGACCTTGAATGTCTCCAGGAATGGGGCCTCCACCACCTCACTGGGCAACCTGTTTCAGTGTTTCACCAACTTCTTCCTAATGTCTAATCTAAATTGCTTGAGAGTGCTTCTGTTTATCAAGGTTTCTTGTAGTAACTGAAGAAAACAGATTTTGCAAATGTTTCAAGCTCCATGCTAAGTGCTTTAGCCACATGTGTTCCCAGAGGGCTGCACAGTAAGGCAGGACTTCTGAGAGAGGAAGGGCACGAAGAGGCACAGAGCAAAGTGGGAAGGTGTTGGGTGGTCTTGTGACATGCAGCCAGACCATGAAGATCCACTCCCATAAGGAATGGTGAAGTGGAGCAGGATTCAGAAAGCTCCTTTGAAAGGCCACTCCTCAAACCTAGGAAAATGAGCAAGGGCAGCCTTGGGAAGTCTAGGAGCGTACGACAGATCCAGCAATCCACTGACCTAGTATACATCTCTCAAGAGGTGCTTTATGAAGGCTGTGACCAAGAAAATGCCTCTTAAAATGTACCTGTTTTTAAGCCAACCTTGTGATTTGAAAGCCTGCGTCACGTACTCCAAATGCCAAGAGTTTTCATGTGTAGGCAACTAACAAACATGCAAGTCTTGCAGGACTCTTATACTTTCCAGATAGGAATGACAGAAACATCTAAAATAATTAAAAAGGACCTGAGCTAGAGTCTAATTTTCACAAGAACATAGAAAGAAAACACTGAAATACAATGTGCTTAATGTTACCACCACATAAGTTCATTTATGCAACGCTGACTCGTATTTTCATTCTTAATTTTTTGTGATCAAAGGAAAAATAGAGGCTCCAGTCTAACTACCAAAAGAAATATGCTTCTGCTTGCAAAGATCTATCAGTAGGCACCGTCCTATAGAATAAGTGATTTTTAATCTTTTTGTTTTCATTGCTCCTTGTACACAAAATTTACAATGAGCTAAAGTAGAATATGACACATTTTTTAAAATTCAAGTGTATTTTTTTTTTCCTTCCTTGGACATACACCCACAAAACTGTGAGGGGGAGAAGCATGCGCCCTATCGTAATATATACAAAGAACTGTGAAAAGGGATTAATTGTTAATGAGGATAAAATTGAAAAGGCAAAACTTGCTCAAAAAGAGTCCCTTACAGAGACTTACTCCTTCAGAAATATATGATGGGATTAAGTTAAGATAGACAACAGCTAGTTGTGGGATGCATGAAAATTTGGCTGATTATACCTCGTTCCAAACCACTGGTTTTCATCACTGACATAAATCAAGGCAAGGAGGCAGCTTAGCAAGTCTTGAAAGACAATAAAAACACCACTGAAAGAAACTGGCAGTTAGAATTAGGAGAGAATGTTGTGTCCAGAAATACCAGATGCCTTTATAAAAATAAGGTATGTTTTGCTAAGCAATGTCAGAAAAGTTTTTGCAGTCAAATGGAGCTTGATTTTATTTGAGCATTTGATTTTAACAGTTGAGCAACAGAGGTCCTTATTCTTTAATTAAAACACTCATTCCAACCCCATTTCTTTAAAAAGCCTAAAATTAAGTGATTTTACTGCAAGCAAGTAGGTGCAATGGAAAGGGTTTATTCATATAAGGCTAGGAGTCATGAATGAAGCAATGATTTTACCGTAAAAAGCATTAGCTGCAAAACAAGGAGATACTGTGGAACATGGAGTCTGGGCTGGTTTAGCAAAATGGCTCTTTGATTTGAAACCCATTTCTGCATCACACTCACCGAGAGACCTTTTGCTCTTGTTTTGATTTGTGGTCAGTAATCCTCATGTCCATGAGGACAGCGTCCCTCTATCAGGCATAGCACGTTATCAATAATTATTAGACAACAACTGAAAAAAATCTGATTTGATTTGGCAGGGAAGCCATGGACTCTTCAATTATTCCTTTTATTTATACACTAACCCTCTCTCTATTAAAGATATCACAGCTTCCCCTCTTCCAAGCAGTCACATGCTCTTCATACAAACACAGAATATGTTTTGCAGATAATGACACTAAGCAGCTGCCTTTGAAGCCAACAAGCCAATTTCCTCAAGCACAAACACTGTTACTTCTAATGTCCAAGCTAAACCTCAAACTAAGTGCCTGATTCTCCCCAAATCCCTTGCTCTGCAGCTGAACCCGTCTGTTACCTTTACCTCCAAGCTCCAGCCATCTGGGCTGGTGCACAAGAAGGCAACCAACCAGGCTAAGCTTGTGGAGGGCAAGTGAGCGCCTGGAGCAGGGGTCTGCAAAGCACCACCAGACCCCTGACACAGGCTGGGGAAAGGTCTCTCTCCCAGAGACCAGCCTTGCCTGCCAGGGCACATGTCAGTGGCCATGAACAGCCCCTTTGGCTCACAGCCGTGGGTCCCCTTCAGAGGTTTAGGTGTTCCTCCGATTTCCCACTGCACAAACAGGGAGGAGAGACTCCCAGGCCGCAAGTCCCCTGATCCACCACATCTCCTTGCCCCTGTTTTCCCTGCAGAGCCCCTGCTGCTGAGAGGGGACGTACCAGTCTTTCGGCTGCACTCGCCTCAGGGGGCAGCTGGGCCCTGCACAACTGCAGACATGTGGAAAATGGCACAACCTGATTTGGGTACAAACCCAAGAGAAATTCCATGGATCATCCAAAACAATACCAGATAGAGACTGATGTGACTTTTGGAGTCTCTAATGAGCATAATTTCATTAAGCATGCAAGACCTAATAAGCACAGAAAGGAAATAACCAGGCACTGCCACAACAGGAAACGCACCAGAATCCTGCCTAAATTGGAGCTGGCTGGGAAGTGAGCTATTGTCAGGAGCTCAGCATTTCAGATGCTCTGATATTGCCGACTACCTTGAGCAAGCATGGAGTATTGGCAAAAAAAACCCCCACATAAACAAGGAGACCGATTTGCTTACTTCAAGGGAAACTGCTCAGAAACAGTCTAAATCCTAAACATGCACATCCTACAATACACTGTTGCTCCACTGAAGTGGACAGAAATAGTAACCCGTCAAGGTAAAGGATAGCTTCACTTACAAATAGGTACAAATGCACACACATCTCTCTAGATGCACCTGTTTTAAATCTAACTGGGGATACACATACCTTGCCAAAGGTGGTGTAATAATGTGTAACTGAGGATCATTTTACTGTCAATTTGTATGCTCAGCTACGATTTAGGAATGGTACTGGACTTGGGTTGGTCCTGTCTACAGGTCAAATTAAACTGACTCGTTCTTCATCATTTTCCAAGCGGCACTGGCATTCATCTGCACTGGACTTGCTCTGTTCTAGGAAAGCACCTTCAAACATATTTCCATTCCCGCTAATCTAGTTTCAGTTCCCTGATCCCAGCTGTCCTGGAAACTCGTGTGTGTCACAGCACGCAGCTCCGTCCGGCCTGGAGCCGAAACCTTTGGGCAACCTGCCTGAAGCAGTTCCTCTTCCCTCTGGCTCCATGGGAACTGACCTATTTCCCTTCACTGGCATGACACGGCTGAGAGGCTGCAAAACTCCAAACTGCAGCAAATCTGAGGTCTCCCCTAAAGGAAAAGTAGTTAAACATGTTTTTAAGAGAAGGCACAGGTAGCACAGCACTAACTAAATACTTGCTAAACCTCCCCTGTCATTTACCTTGTAATACCCTGTCTCGTAGCCCTTTTTTCCTATTCTAACTATATGTCTTCATGCTAGAGAAATACCTTGGTTTATATTTTGTGTGCAATCTAAGTAAAAAAATAAACACTAAAGCACAAATATTTCTGAGCAAATAAACCCATAGAGCTACTGATATTTCCCAGCATGAGTCAGTGTGGACGTGTGAATTTCTAAGTAGAAACAAAGAAGCAAAAATGAAAAGGCACCTCCTGAGGGCTAGGGTTGCTCCCTGGTAGTCAGCAGAAAGGACATCTTTTACCATTTAGAATTCATGCCGGTTCTGTCATTTGGATCTGAAAACTTACTGTGTGGACTATTGGACATGCAGGGAAATCCAGATGTAGATACTTATTTCTTTCATGTTCCCAGTGTGAAATAGCAAGGCTTGTTGTATCAAAGCTGCATACAGAAGGCTCATTATGTAAGTGACAACTATAATATTAAACTGAATAGAATGATAATATAATTCAAGAAATCTAATTGCTACTGCGCAGGAAATTCATTTTCTAACAATACACAGCAAAAGCTGTCTCAATCACTAAACAAAAATCCACCCCCTTATAATTTTCTTTCATTTTCAATTTTATAAAAATGGCCTTAACTCCTCCTATAGACATTGGCACTTAACTAGTCAATCAATCACCAGAATCAATCACCACACCTGCTGTCTCCATTGTTATTCCTTAAACAAAAACATAAGTACAGGAAAACATGTACTGACTAGAAACCACCAGGAGCACATATTTAAAAAAAAAAGGCATTCTCATGCCTAAAATGACATACCTTTTGAAAACTGCCAGTGAAAATTATTCCATCAGAAGAGAAAGGAAAGTTGCAAGATTTACCAATAAAATAAGTTAATTTAGTGACAAATAAAAAAATCATTTGAATGTAGTATTCCTCTGAAGAGGAAACCCCAGCTTTTAGTAACACTCTGGGTTCATCATCATCAAAACACCTCGCCTTGTCAAAGCAATCAGTATCCTTATTCTTACTGTAGAGGTGGTGAAACTGGAAAGCTCTCAGCATTACCAGAAATCTGCAGATCAGTAGAAGAGCTGGGAAAGGAACTTATCTCTCTCATATCCACTGCAGAGCTATGATTTTAGACCTGACCTTTGGAACAATACAGAACAAATCAAAGACTAATTTCTAAATATTTTTTAATAACATCAAACATTGAATATAGAACTTTATATTCCCAAGCTTAATATTTTACTATTCTCATCCCTTAAAAATCAGACACACAGAGAAAAAACCATCTAAGACAAGGAAGGGACATATAGGAACATTAAATAAATTTTCTACCAGCATGCAAGTTAGTGCCCTTTCCAGATTCCAACTGCAAATGAGAAGAATCATGACAATCATAAATCAGCTGTGCTCCTCTCTTTGTCTGTAGGTTTAATACTTCCTTATGGATGTGCCACCATGGACCAGATTCAACTGAGAAATGTGATAATTAACACACAAATCCCTGACAATGCCTGGTGGGTTTCTATTTCTTTATGGTAATAAAGGCAGAAATTTTCTATGCAGGTGCACCAGCAATGCTCCCAGTGCCTCCGACAGGAGTTAGAAGTCGGCATCTCTCCAAATGATTTAAATAGAACTTGAAATACAAGTGGAGATGCCCTCCTGTATAGGAGGGAATAAAAGCTAGCACAGGAAAGAAGGCTGCACTTCATTTTGGCTTTGTGGGATACGCTTGTCAGGCAATACCCAAAACAATCTTTATTTTAGAGCTCACCACGTGACATAGCTGCATAATGAGTTTTTTCGATCTACAACCTTTTACCATAGCGATCTATCCAGCCCTGCATGGCAGAGCTCGTAGGGGCCCGGGGCTCCATGTGCCCAAGGCAGCATTCAGGGAGGGAGCATCCCATGCTGCAGTGAGGTGAGCACCACAGGCTCCCACGGGTACTGTTGTGCCCCCCACGACTTCCCCAGCAGCAGGGACTGATGCAGCCATTACCCAGTACCATGTGCACCTGAGAACAGCATTTGGCATTTTGACCTCAACGGGCTGCAGAGCACCTGATCTTTATTTCATGGTCATGGCAGAAGACTGTGCAGAGAAACAGTATGCACAGCACTTTTAAAGGCAATGGCATCTCAGTTTATGAGTCAACACAGATATAAACCACGCTCTTTTATAATCTCCTAAATCTGCCTCTTCTTGAAGGAAATCCTGGTTGTATAACTACACACGAAATCATCTTTTCAAAGTGTACCGTGTATTTTTTCCACATCCTGGCAACAAAAAGGGTATTACCCATGAAAAATCCTAAATTCCGTATTACAAAATCATGCATGCTTCAATGCAAAGCACAGTCAATGCAACAGCACAAGAAATGGACAATTGCCCTTCCATGAAACTAGCAGGATCTAAGTATCCCAGGAAACGTTTCTTCAACCAGCATCAGTTTGCTAAAAGCAGCATGTATTGCAAATGGGTTCACTTTAGCATTTTAATGCGATGCAGTAACTTGAGATAAATTTGAGAATGTCTAAACCTTCATAATATTTACCTCTTTAGGATTTACAGTAGGCAAAAAAATTCCCACTGGCTGATGATTTGATACGAGTTATGTGGCATATCTTTTTTAGCCAGACTCTTGAACTACTTCATACTTTGCCATAAACACTGCAGCAACAACACTGCAGGTGCTATGTGGAAACGGGTAACATGAAGGTGTTTAACTGTACGTGATTCTTTAGAAATAACACACTGTAGCCGGACCCAACACCAGCCCCCTTTCCCCATGACTCCTCCATCTTTAATGGCAGCGTGTTAGACGAAAGGATTGCACATGCCATTAACTAAAAAGAAACAGGTTATGGGAATGTGTCAGTTCCGCTGGAGGATGCACAAAGGCAGTTGGATTTAGACACATTTTCTTTTCATGCCATTGAAGGCTCTTATTCAAAAAAACAAATCCATGTATCACTTCCTGACCTTGCTGCTGGGCAGGGTATCCTGCTGCAGGGTGGAGCATTAAATTGTTCAAGAAAAGCACTGGCTGGCAGCCAATGGAAATTTCATTTTATGGAGCATGCTTCTATTATACCATGATTCATGAGCTTCAATGGCGACTAGTGATGTGTATATGTGGCATGTGCCACAGGATATATTTTCTACTCCAGTAAAATTTGCCTACAGCAGATTTTCAAGGGAGGTTATGAAGACGATGGAGCCAACTCTTCCTTTAGTAACAAAGAGTGTAACATGAGACAACAAATTGCAACTGGAAATTGAGGCTTGAAAGAGTCAGGCTGCATATTTGAGGGGGGAGAGGGGTGGAAAGAAGGGAAAAATCTCCAGCAGGAGGTCACCCTGGAGAACACAGAAGAGGTTAAATCATCATCCTTGAAAGTTTTCAGGATGCAGCTAGACAAAACTAGAGCTGCTCCAGTGCCAATTGTTCTGCCTCAAGAGGGGTGCTGGGCTACACGTCCTTTCCAGCCAACATCCCTACGACTCCACGATTTTATGTATCCACAGTCAATGTTTCTGATTAGACTCACTCTCCAGCCCGAATTAGAAAGTCATTCCTGTCTTGGACTGTGTCGAAAATCCAGACATGCCTAGACACCTGCAAGTGCTACAGGATACTGCAGTGTGCATCCTGAGTGTACGACATACTGGCCAGTAAATAGAAAAATCAGAGTCTTGGGTGTTAATCTGCAAATTTTCCGATACTTAGAATCAGATTAATCAAAATAAATGAGGTGCTGAAATAAAGATGACAGGCAACACTTTGTTCACCTGACATAATGGAAAAAGACACAAGCTTCTACAAGCATCAGCCTGAATCCGTGAAATTAATTTCTTTCAACCAGCCTTGGAGCCAACCTTGTCACCTTTTGCTCCAGATTACAAATTGGATTCTTCTTACCTTCCCCAATACATAAATGCATTCAAAGAGGAACAATTACCCTCAAACCGAAACCTTCCTTTACACATTTTTCACACTGGTGAGGAAAAAAATTAATGTCACTAGTACAGAGAAGAAGGTACTCAGAGTATAATGATGAACGCAATTATTAGCAACATTAGCATAGGTTTTCCTTAGGTTTAACACAGGTTCTTATTTTTCTTTGTATTTGAAATTTAGATTATCTCCTCTTTTATAATGCGTTTGTTCATTCTCCAGGGCTGGATGAGGACATGGGGTAGGAATCCCAACTAAAGTACATCTAGTTTTGCATAGGAAACTGCATATTCTTTAAACCCAGTAATCTTATAACTATGTGCCAGTTAGCGTGCTTTCTACTGCTGAATGGAGCTTCTTCAAATGCACGAAGACAGACAGGCGCTATGCTGTTCTGACTGAAGTCAACAGGAGTTGCCAATCGATTTAATTTGAAGCCGGATTAGGACTTGTGTGAAAAGCTTACATATAGAAAATCATGTACTGTAAAAATGTAATCCTTTAGGGAAAAAAGTAATTTATAAAACTCTTCCAGTGAATAAAGACAATCTACACTATTGACTTAGGTAATCATTTAACAAGCTTGACAGCTGAAAGTAAATAATTCTTGGGCAAAGTTTCTAGGATGAAAGGCTTGACCTGTGCTTGAATCTATGAGCAGCAAGCTGATTGACCTTATGATACTCTGGTTTCATTTCAGGAGCTGCCTTCCCCCCCACCCCCAAGCTTTTTTCTGAATTGCATGAATATTTCATGACTAACTGTGCATACCATGGCAGACAAAGAGCTAACAGATTAGTAATCTGACCTGCTATTTATTTGAGGTGCCCCAAACATGCAATGAAAGAGACTCTGATTTTTCTTTAGAACAATCATGAAACGGAATATGGTTGATTCTAGAAACTTTATCTTTACTTTAGCTGAGCTAATTGCAGCGGGTGGAAGAGGCGAAGGACATGGTAAGAATTCACATCTGGGAATGAAAGGAAATCAGTAAGCGATAGAGCGCTCTATCATTTCTGACTGTATCTTAATCACTGCAGTAAAACACTGAACGTAACTGCATTACGTAGAAAACTTGTTTATACGGCTTCTGCTGAACTTCAGCAAAGGATTAAAAAAAAACCAAAAACACACACCACAAACACTGAAAAAATGAGTGATGTCACATTTATACCATAGAAGTGTAAGAGAACTCTTGAGCTGCACAATTTTCTTTCCCGGATTTTGGGTTTCAGTTAAAACTGATGGGGAAATCTCTTAAATGACATGCAAAAGTTGCCTGTAAAGCAGTTCTTGGAAATCATCTCTAAAGATCAAATTATGATTGAGGGATCTTGCTAGTGAAAACCACGAAGCTGTTAGACAAAGTGAAGTGGTTTAGGATAACTAAGCATAAAACGGAGACTTCATTCATCCCTTTCTAAGGAAGACAAGTGAATCCCTTTCTAAGGAAGACAGTGAGGTAGTAGACTGGCATTTAACTATGAAGCCATTTTTATGCATTAAAAAGGTACACAAATTCATGAAAGTACACTCTGAAGCAGCAGAGAACATTTAACTGAGCCAAAAATGTAAAAAATAATGATAATCAAGAGTATTACCCTATTGTGTAGATTACAGCCAAGTGTAAAAACTCATGAACAAGTTCTATGCCTAAAAAATTGTCAAAAAGTGGCTGGAAAATGCTGCACTGCAACATTCAGAGACCCACTTGTGCATCAGCACAGACCCAGGCTTGATCAGGCGCTTTACAGCTTCAGGTACCTATTTTCAGCTCAGAGTGGCATGCTCTGAGGTAACGATAACTGCACTTTAGCCTGTTAGTCTTCTCAACTGCTGCATGCCCGATTGTCGTGTTGCAGCATTTCATTTGACACAGGGATGTGTCAGACACCCCACATTCAAAATGTACACAACTGTGGAATGAGTGTGTATACAGACTGGAGTTCTCAATTTGGTGAATCTAGTCCATACCTACTGTGACAGAATTTATACAGTTTATTTTCTGGACATTAGTACTATTTTTTGTCAACATTTGTCACCTTCAAATAAACCTTCCACAACACCAGTGATGAGTCCATGGTCTGGAAGCCATCTACAGTTCCAGGGACAATTAGGGCTTGTTCCTAATTGTTCAGGGCTTGTTCCTCCTTCTCCCCCATCACTTCTGCCCACATTGAGTTTCTTTTGCAAAGGGCTATTTGCATATTTGCTAAATACACTTTCGGTAACCTGTGCAGCAAAAGTTCGTTCATTATCTTCCAGTGCTATGGAAGTAATCTCTGAAGTGTCTTTAATCTTAAACCGGAAATGTGGCTTCCTAGATATTACTACTGAGGAGGTGAACAGGTTAAGAGCGGGAATGAAATCTACTGAGAAAGGAAATTGCGTTACTAGACTTTGCTCTCAAGCAGCTTTATTAGCCTATGCAAGAAAGCGGCTGAGGGCAGTCAGAGGCAGTCATTGCAAGGAACAATTCTGACATAGTTTGGCTGGTATTTAAATTGTAGCTAATCAAAGAAACAAAGGTAGTTACAGCTAAAAGGAAATGGGAATCTCAAACCTTTTTGTTACTACAGAAGAAAACTGAGACCAAGCAGTGCAGAAGGAAGTATGCAGTCCTGAAACTTTCTTCAAATGTGTATGGGAAAGAAGTGGTAAGAGGCAGAGAGAGGAGATGTGAGAGTGGGGCTGGCTCTACCAGACAGGCTCTGGCAATTAAGGAGTTTGGTTGCTATCCCTTGCCTTATTTATTTCCTCAGCATGGACAAGCCCCATTTCACTTCTTTCTCTTCTCTTTTTGCTCTGTAAAACTGGTATTATACCATCTCTTGTACACTTCAAAGCCACAGCAGAGTGAAATCTGGAAGGAAGGAAGCTAATGAAAAAAAGAAGCCAGACTGACCCACTCAGCAGATTTGTAAAATGGGGGAAGGTAAAGCTATTTATTCCTATGCCAGGCTGGTGTGATCCTGTGGCTGGCTGGAGCAGGAGACAGCCAGCTCACAAGCATTAACATGCTCGATACCTCACCAAACCCATCTGAAATAACAATGCTGCTGTGATTAATGAACATCTCCAAACACCATACAAAATCACTAGGGACAGTAATAATAAAAAACAAGATTAAGGAAAACACCCATTTTCAAACTGTAACAAAACTAGTCCACTACAAAATATACATCCTGGATGAGAAGAGGGGTCATTTTTCTCCCTTTGGGCATTAGAGTCTTAAGCCAAAACATGAGGTTTCTCCTGGAGCAAACTTTCTCCCTGGACAGAGCAAGATGACAGCATTGTGGGTCATATTTAGAAAACCTAGAAGTCATCTGGCTCTAAATCAGACCATCCAACCTTTTCCATGGCCAACTCCAGCAGCATGATACCTCAGCTGCCCTTGGTGCTCAGTCCGTTGTGGGTGCTGCCATAAACCAAACAGTAGTTCAGCTTTCACCAGTGCTGTTTCACCTTTGCCCATCAACCCCTTCGTTCTCACAACAGCTACTGACTTCCAGTTTCTGTAAGGAAACGTCTGAATAAACAGTGAGTTCCTGCTTAGCCCCACGGTCTCTCTTGAGCCTCTCTCGAGCTGTAACATTTGGCACTTGATTCTTCAAGTGTTTTTACCAATGTCTATTCTATGTATGCTGGTCTGGACTTTACTATAGGAACACATCATTAAGCCAGACTCATTTTAGTTGTTACAAAATCATCTAAGCATATGTAAATCCAAACTTTCAGGGGACAGTGCTCCTCAAAAACCAGATAGGCTATTCAAATTTAGAGCACATTGCTTTGCCAAGTAATCCTCACTAAAATCCAGGACAGTAATGGGTTTCTGCCACAGTAAGTCACCAGCAAGTTTAAGCTGCAAGTCAAATCTCTGTTGACAACAGCAATTTTAAATTATATTAATGAACCTATATAAAATTATAGCAATAGCAGCCATAAGAGTAACACTATGATAAAGAGTAATTAATCCTAACATGTCCGCAGTCCCCTTCAGCTGCCAGCCTCAAAGTATTCTACAGATGAGGGTAACGACTCCCTTCTTTGCAAGGAGGAAAACTGAGGCGCTGCAGTGTAACACCATTTGTTCAACAAGGAGCAATTGTAGGTCTTGGACATTTCACTGTTATTCCTTAACTTTCTTATTTTTTCTAATGGGCCATTATACACTCTACAAACAATTTTGAAGTTCAACGGTGCTTCCAGCTTTAGTAGCTTCAAAAGCTTCAAAGATCTGTCACGCACCAAAGAGACATTCAGTATCTCAGGCCTCAGGACTGGCTGAAGTGTAACTCCTGCTGATGGGGGGACTTTAAAGAGGTGTGTAATAAGTCAGCCATGTATCAAAGAACAGGCTTTACTCTGTGGTTCTCAGCTGTCAAGCAGTAAATAAAAATTAATGTATGATGGCAAAACACCTTCCTTGGGCACTCTTCCAACTCCTGCTCCAAAGAGCCTGGAAAACTGCTATGAGCAGCTCAAGTGAAGAGAGCTACATGTCAGAGTACTCCAGCAAAGTGACCCAGCCATGGTGCTTACCTTTGATCACTCTCACTTCTATTGTTCTGCAAATATGATTGCATCAACTTGCCTTTTATCTTCTTCTATTTAATCTGCACTAATGTGTCTGCGACTTAGCTGGAGCAAAATCATAGCCTACATGTGGATTCTAGATCACCTTGAAATACTGCTCTGAAAGCATTAGCATTGCTTTCCAAAAGATCTTGATAATACAGGCAGGCAGCAACAAACAGACACAGGAGGCATTTTTTAAGCAACTAACAAATTTTGCAGCTCAGTTTCAGTGTAGAGATTTACCAGAAGGCAAAAGGCCCCCTTGTCTCCACCCTTTATCCCATCTCCCACTCACATCCAAGCACCAGTACTAATCATGTTATTAACACGGCATTTAAGTTACTTTTTGGTAGGAGAGAGCTGTCTATGGCACTGCAACAGAGAGCAGAGGGAGATGGACAGTGCAGGAGGTAAGAAGAAGCACTAAAACTTTTCCTGCAGTTGTAGCAGACACAAGCAGCAACTCTTCTTTCAGATCATCTATACTTCAGGCAGCACCCTTCATTTCCACCGTGTGACTCACACAGGGAGGGGATGGGGTGATGAGGATATTCGCTAGTGCAAGCGCATAAATCCATGAAACTTGCATCAATCTGGAGGGAAGCAGAGCTGCAGTTTGACTCAGACTTGCAAAGAAAGAAAGTTTCATACTGCTGAGACTTTTCTTTGGAGTCGTAGATCACTGCCAAAATAACCTCAGATTGGGCCACTATCTCCTACCTGGCATTGCTCCAGAGCTCAAGAACGCTGCAGACAGTTTTGCTCTTCTGGCAAAAGCAACACTGTGAAATAGGCTGAGCTGGGCAGAAGACAAAGTTATCTTGAGAATCAACTGGATTATGAGATCACAGAATCACACAGAATCACAGA
>NW_010176352.1:0-1202 GCF_000695765.1 Mesitornis unicolor
CCTAACCCCATAGGGGGACCCGTGTTCCCTTGGGGAGACCCCTAACCCCATAGGGGGACCTGTAACCCCTTGGAGGGACCCTTAACCCCATAGGGGGACCCCTAAACCCATGGATGGACCCTATCCCCATAGAGAGACCCTTAATGCCATAGGGAGACCCCCAACCCCTTGGGGGGACCCATAATCCCACAGGGGAGACTCCTAACCCAATGGAGGGACCCCTAACTCCTTGGGGGGACCCCTAACCGCATGGGGGTCCCCTAACTCTGTGGAGGGACCCCTAACCCCACAGGGGATCCCTAATTCTTTGGAGGGATCCCTAACCCCATGGGGGGACCCCTAACTTCATGGGGAGACCTCTATCCCAATAGGGACCCCTAACCCCATGAAGGGACCCCTATCTCCATGGAGGGACCCCCTAACCCTTTGGGAGGATCCCTAGCAACCTGGCAGGACCCCTAACCCCATGAAGGGACCCTTAACTGCACAGGGGACCTCTAACCCCATGGAGGGACCCCTAACCCTTTGGGGTGACCCCTAACCCCATGAAGGGACCCTTAACTGCACAGGGGACCTCTAACCCCATGGAGGGACCCCTAACCCTTTGGGGTGACCCCTAACCCCATGAAGGGACCCTTAACTGCACAGGGGACCTCTAACCCCATGGAGGGACCCCTAACCCTTTGGGAGGACCCCTAACCCCATGGGAGGACCCTTAACTGCACAGGGGACCTCTAACTCCATGGAGGGACCCATAACCCTTTGGGGTGACCCCTAACCCCATGGGGGGACCCTTAACTGCACAGACAACCCCTAACCCCATGGAGCTACCCCTGTCCCTATAACTCCTTGCGGTACCTCTAACCCTGCCCCATGGTTCCGTCTGTTGGGGAGATCTCCCCCAAGGAGGAGTCCCGTGGCGCCAGCTCCTGTGCACAGGGTGGAAGGGGGGTCCTGTCCTGCCCCCCCAAGGAGTGGGTGCATGGTGGGGGGGGGCTCACAGCGGCTGTTGCTGCCCCCCTCCTTGGTCCGCAGGATCTCCATCACACGGGTGACGGCCGACATCTCCCTGGCCAAGCGCTCGGTGCTGAACAACCCCAGCAAGCACACCATCATCGAGCGCTCCAGCACGCGCTCCAGCCTGGGTAAGGCCCCCCCGGGCAGACCCCCCCGGGGCCGGCAGCGTGACCCCCTTCCCCCCC
>NW_010176353.1:0-8630 GCF_000695765.1 Mesitornis unicolor
CCAGCCTTGGAGCCAATCGTTTACAGTTTACAATCCCTGCTTTGCTCGATAGCCTTGTAAATGGTATAAAATGGTTTTCAGCTATGATACCGAGATTACTTTAACAGTTGTTTTTAGAGTAAATATTGCTGTAATTACCTCAAGACCAAAACTGCCCTATAAACAATCAATGCTTTTGGAACTGCTCATACTGTTGTTCTTGATTGTATCTCACCTGGCCATACCTAGGATGGGACTTCAGTGGCATACTGGGCATTACTGCTATTACTGCTGTTGTATTACTGCAAAACCCTCTTAAATTTTAATATAAGCAAAAGAGTGGTTTTCTCCAGCACAGATTATAACAGATTGCTGGACAAAATAACTTTTACTGGCATTAAGAAGTCTTTATTGCCTATAGTTTTCTCATAAAAATGCCACTTGAAGTATTTGAGATAGTATATATCAATATAGTGTGTGTATATACACACATACACACACACACAAAGATATTATCTTCAGTAAATCCAACTCAGAATACTGATAGAGGAAAAAGATATGTATTCTTAGCCTAAATACTAAAATTAATAGCAATACTCTGTATTTGGCCAGACGTAGTCTAGAAAAGCTGTAATGGTATTTTGGTTATATGCTGCCTGCTTATGTACAATCTCATAAATGTACAGTCATGGTATATGTTGGTTTTATCAAAATAAAGGTGCCACATCCCAACATGCCTTGGCTGGGCATATCCTGCAAATTTTCAATGGAGTAAGTAGTTTGGTGAAGAGTTGTAAAGTAGCATGATCTCAGACTGACATTAACTGCCAACATTAAATAGTGGGTATACATGAGCAAAATTATACATTTATCCTTACAGCTTATTTCATTTCAGTGGGAGAATTCAGTTAAGCCAGGTAAAGAGCAAGTTTGCTAGAATAACTACATCTCCATCAGTACAACCACATTAACAGAGCCTTGTTACTATATTAAGCGAGTTCTCAGTTCCATTTTTTGTGATGGAATCCAATTTGGCAGTCTAGGTGCTGAATCAGATTTTGAGACTGATTCATCCCAATTTACTGCTTTGTTGCTGTTGCTGCATCTTCAAGCTGGAGGGCTCTTGGGACTATGTCTCATGCCCCAAAATGCTTCTCATGCACATGGCCAAGATCTTAGTGTTGTCATCCAGTGGGGTAATTAGAGTCTAAGTCAGCCAGTCCCCAGCACTATCTTTAAATTACTCTAGACTTTTTACTGGTTTAACTGCACTAGTTAAAGATTTCGATTTAGAAAAGCTTTTACCAAATAATTGGGAGGAAAAATAAAGTTAACAGGCATAAAATGGGAGTAAGAAAAAAAATTCTACAATTTTTTTAGGAAAAAAAGTCATGTGCATTATACTGAATCTGTGAAATTTGCACTCTCTGTCCATTTCTGAGATGGAAATACCGAGATGTCATACAGAAAGTCACTGCAAAAATCAGAATCAGACTTACTAACATATGTAACTCTTACCTATTACAACAGCTATGGCTCCCAGTGCCAGTCCCAGAACCAGTATTAGGGGTGTAATGAGTAGTTTTCCAGCTGAAATGCAAAATTCAGTAAACAATTCAAATTAGGCATTTTATGTTTCCCTTTTTAATCATCCACAAATATTTCAATATTGGACTCCCCAAAGCTGCTTCATTTTTTTAATACTTTACCAGGATTCCTATTTGTAAATTGGTACTACAAATCCAGCCAGGAGCTATTACCACTCGGCCAGCTCCCTGCATACATTTCTTTGTCCTCTTCTCCTACCAAAAATCTCCGAATAAAGCTCATTTTGTACATTAACTGTTAGCTTGCATTTACTTCTGTTTCCATTCTGAAATCCCTCAGGCATCAACAGGAATGTGACAGCTCTAAAGCTACTATCATTTGGCCTCTTCGAAATCCCAGTGTACAGCAACCACTCTGGAAAGATGTCAAGCAAACCAGCATCTTGAAGAGTTTAGTTAGATCTCAAGGAGATGAGACCATCACCTCTAAATACCCTTCTGCTCGCTTTAAAAGGCTGTGGTGAAGTCCTCCTGTACAGTAGCAATCAGGTCTAAATCAAACCACCGCCAAGTCTATTTTGGATCAACATTTAAAAGGCTATGAGGCTGCTCTTTGCAAGTGAGGCAGCGAGGTTGTGCAGCACACCAGCTAGAGCATAAGACACTAAGAACAAATAAAATGTGCTCGTATTCTTTACTGTAGCGGTGCATGGGAGGAAGGCGGGGCTCCTTCTGAAACAAGTAAAAACCTGAACTTTAAAACCAAGTTATCTTTCTTGCTTTGCAGGCTTTCAGCTGAACAGCAGAGTCTTGCTTGCTGTGCCAGCTGAGCGGCTGGATCCAAGATGTCACTTATCTCAGCTGTTTGAAACACAGCAGGGCAGGCATTTTTAGTGATGCACCAGCAGTTTGATCAGGGATTTGAAATTAAGCAATTTCCTAAGTTAAGCATATGTTTGAAAGATCACCTCTAGAAAAGGAGGAAAAGTGAGTTCACTACCTCTCCCTTCCCTGCCCTTCCCTCTCAAGTCACTTGTGTCAGATTTCAGTAAATGGATTACTTCATTCAACAATGATGTAAAACTCTCCATAACCTGAGCCATCAATTTGGGCAGTCTGAGGGAAAAGTGATGTATTTTGGAAATATTTACAGTGGTTAAATGAATTGGTCCCTTTCATATTCTGTTTTAATAGCTTTTAAATTTCACAGGAGTGTTGTGGGTGAAAAACAATTCCCAGAAGAAAAAAAACTGGCAAATATTATTGGTATTACTCCAGTTGCTAAGTACCCTAACGGTAGACCTTCTTGGTACTGCACTGCAATCTATACAGAGGTCGTCAAATTATTCAAGTGTAGATAGAAAGAATGTAAAATTATGGAAAACCTCAAGAAAACTCCAAAAAGGAGCAATTTAAAACATTTTTTAAAATTACCAGAGCCTATAACAATTTCAAAGTAAAGCTTATAAATATTGTTTTAAGGTATGAACTCCCTGCTTTATTAATAGCTATGTAATTAGACAGAAAATTATGACGCTTGGTATCAAAACTTTTAAGTATTAAAACACTGAACTGGTGATGAAGTACACTGAAACAGAGCCTGCAAAAAGGGCTAAGCTAGCTTTTGAATAATTTCATTGCAGAATAAATGAATGGTTGCTAAGATAATCCAGTTTAACTACTTGTTTGCTTATATTTGACAAACTAACTCAGAGCTGAAATAAAGCGTGTCTTTTTCCTTCTGCCTCTGAATACGAAGTTATTACTATTGTGTATTCTACGATATTACAGGATAAAATGGTCTTTCACTGTCATAGTACAATATTTTCCCTTGGTTATCAATGCGTTCTTTCTAAAGGTTAAACTGTAAAAACAAAACAAAATAACTTTTCTTCGTATATACCTATCACACTTAAATCCTGTACTTTTCTTTACCTTTGTTAACTAGAATTAAAGAACAAGTTAACATGAAGTCAACAAGACTTGCGCAAGTTACCATCAGGTAAGGGTACAAACAGCAGCAATCACTGCAAGGCAGTGATTATAGGCACTGAACTTCCCAAACATCCACTGCCCTATGTCTATTAGCCTCAAGACTGCTTGCAGAGAGCACAAATGTAAAACTTGCCCCAGAGCTAAATAAAATCTTGGGTCATTAGTCCATGTGGTGAAGTCAGCAGTAGGTTATGACAGCCAGTTCGGTCATATTCAAATCTAGTTTTTAAAGATATCTTAAAAAAGAAACTGTTCTAAATTGAACAAGCCTAAAAAGGGAACCTTCTTACAATTTACTCAAATTAACAGTAAACAATTTCTCTAATGAAGATTTAGACATCTGTGGTAATGTAATAAATGTATTTGCAGGTGACTCAGAGGGGATGCATTGCTTGTGCTATAAAGAATGATGCAAAATGAGGAAAAGTTTAAAAAGGAAATGTTTAGGGAAACATGAGGGAATATTTTCCCCTTGCATAACTTTGAGTTTGGTTGCAGGTTTTCAGGTAATATATACAAAACCCCATAAATCCATAGAGATTTCTTTGCCAAGTAAAAAAATAGTGTACTAGTTTTCAAAAACTAATTTATTCACTAGCTTATGAGGAAAAAAGTTTTGTCTTCCAAGTCTAAATATCCTTATGCATTCAAGCAACAGAGCCACTAACAGTATCTTCTTACAAATCAAAGCAGTCATATCTGTACTTAAGTTCTATTTGGAGTTTGCATCTGTTTTTAGAGTCCTATCAAGCATATATGTGCAACTTCTTACAAATCAGACCAACTTAAATGAGGAAGTTGCTAATGAAGGTTGGATCCTAGAAACACCCGCTTCCTTCTGCGATGCTCAAAGCCACGCATATACTTTATGTATCTTGCACTCTGTTCTGGTACAGAAGTGCGTGTCAGATCTGAAGACGGGCTGCTTTCAGACTCCTATTTGAAATGCTGTTTACCATGCAAAAAACTTCATTTGCTTTTGTAACATCGTTACATGTTGTGTCCTGTTACATATCCATGAAGTACCTAGCAATTGATTTTTAATTCACCCAACTGTGCAACTTAAGTACATTTAAGACAGCTGAACATGTTTTTCTTTTTTATGCAATTCATCAGTAACTCCAGTTATAAACAAATATCCTGGCTTCAAGAACTTAGCCAAATAATTACTGTGAGAATAAAATCTCTAAGTCTGCTGGGACTAAAGGATAAAAGCAATTTCACTTTACTGTACTGGTCACAATGTTTCACTAGAAAATATGCTAAAGAGGGGAGAGAAATGTCATCAAATTCAGAAACTACTTCTGCTCCCAGTTTATTTTCTTCTCCCTGTGATTTCTACTACATTTACAAAACAATTCATTTATGAAGAAAATGGTTTGAATTTATGCTGCCACAAATGCTTTTCCCTTATTTTTATTGCAGAACAGTTTGGGATTGTAGGCACAAGCATTTGCTTCCTAACAGAAATCACGATAGCATGCAAACTGCCATGAAGTGTTCTTTCCTTTCTACTCACCTCACCCACCCAAGTTTTGGCAGAAACAAGCCAAAGAACCTTCACTACAAAAAAATCATCACATTTGCTTAAATAACTATTTCTTCTCCATAGAAAAATAAAATAATCAAAGAAGAAAAATATATCTAGCAACACTTCACCATTTTCCTACTGACAACCAAGATAACGCCCTTTTAATTTCCATGATGTAGCTAAGTAGCAAAGGCATTTTACTACAGGAAATCCAACCTTTATTTCTTGCTACATATTACTTAAATTTAGAGACACTGCTTCTAATGGCCTATTTCTCTGCTACCATCTCCACTTTCTAACATCTTCTGCTGACTATCAGGATGTACAGTAACACCCACTGATGGTAATGCTCCACTCTTGTCTGGTAAAGCTTTAATGTGTTTACATTTACAGTTATAGCTACAAGGATATCTCTTAGCTCAGGTGCGACCCCTAACTGGAATGAAACATTTCTGGATTTTCAATTACTATGATTAGGAAGCTTCAGTTCAAGACAAAGCAACAAGAAAAAAAAGATCATGACAAAGAAGAATCTGATGAAGGGTCTATAAAAGAGATATGAGAAACTAAGGCTGTGATTATTATTTCCTCAAACTTATGATAAAAAATAACCAATTAAATTACCAGCAATCTAATATTTAAAAGAAGGACGAAAGAACTTTTTCCTACACAATGTAGTGAAATCTGAAATTTCAGCTGCTACAAAAGATAGCAGGAAGCCAAAACTATAAATAATTTAGGAATTGTATAAAGTGGTGAAGGATAAATCTATGGAAGCAAATGTTCAGATACAAACCTTAACTAAGGAAATATCTAAAAAAATTATTACTGGAAATACACAGTGAGTGAGATCTTATTTCTAATTGACCACTGTTGGGGACAAACTTATTAAGCAGACCTTTACACTTGACAGCTAATTTGAGAATTTCTATTACTATTTTTATTTTTATTATTTACCCCCTGCCTTCCAATTTTACATTTGCCCAATTTGCACAGATCAATTTTGCTGAAGCTTTACAAGGATAGCAGATCTTGTGAGATTTCTACCATTCAAGATGGTAGAATCCACAAACTGAACTGACACTGTATCACAGTTTGGGATTAAACCATCTCAAAAGAAAAGTGTCAGGAGACACAATCTTACAACATCATAACACCTTCTTAAAAAAAAGTGTGTGCACTGAAGTGTGTGCCTGTATAGGAAAAGTTTAAATAAATAAATCAGTCAAGACTGGCTCATATATGCCAATCATAGCCAAAAACTAACCCAGTGGAGGAAAAGCAGCGAGTTGAATTCCTGAATCCTAATCTGATGTAAATAGTCTAAACTTCTCCCTGCCCCGCCCACCGCCCCCCTTCGCCCCAGGAGCGTCAATTCTGTTAGGGCTCTGGAGGGTTTTGTTAGTTATACATACATTGTATCAGGATTAGTATTAAAACACAGAGCTCTAGAGGGATTTGGGGTCATGGGTATCAATGCAGAATTCTTTGAATCACTGTCAATTTGGGTATTAGGCTACTGTAAAACAGAGTGCAATTACTGCATGTGCTGGCAGGTTCAGCTAGCTCTGTCTATTCAAATGACGACCATTCCTGTGCAAAATAACACTGTATAACCAAGGCAGTCCTGGAGATAAATTTTTAAACAGAAAACCCTATGAGAAATTTAATCTGAGGCTTTAAGATTTGCTAATATATCTTGGTTTACTGATTAAGGCAACTACAAGTACACTTGCATACAGGAAATGAAAGTAAGCTATCTTATTCCTTCTCTGTGTGTGTTTTTATAAATATGAACACATAAATCTTCACCACTGAGTTTCCACTGATATATGCACTTCCACATTTCTTTACTGCATCAAATCACTACTTGCAAATAAACTAATTCTTTCTCAGAAGTAAAAGCTGGTTTGTTTTAAAAAGGAAAAGGTTGTGCATTATCGCTCCTAAACAAACGGAAAATAGAAAATTTTAATAGCAGTTATGCACATGCAGTACATGCACCTGTATTTTGGACTTTGTATATGGCATTAAAATATGGCAACTACATATTTGCATACCTTTCATGTAAGCCATTGCAAAAATTAAACCAATAATATTATTTTTGACAGATCTGCTTGGTAAGAAAAGCTTACTTTATATGCGTTTATCAACTGTACATAGAAAGCTTAATCTTGGAATAACCCATGATTCTGCATGAGAGCAGCAGAGCATTGGTAATGTTTTGGAGCACAATCCCTTGCTATCACAGACACTAATTCCACCAAATGTACCAAGATCCATTTTAAAACAGCTTACATTGTTTGCCATTGTGGCTTTTACTGAAAGGTCTCCTGAAACCTTACTTTGAAACAACCCTTGAATTTTAAGGTTATTTATGAACAGTTTAATAGCCACATGCTCTAGAGCCAGCATTGTCTTTAATCCAGATTACATCCTCTCATGTGCTGGAATTTATCTCTACAAAATGTATCAGAGTAGGCACATCCAATAATTTTGAATTTTTATCCACTTTTCCATTCATTTCTGTACCAATAATTCACTTAAAAGTTTGTTCTAAAGCCTTGCAAGTTCCTGAGGTCAAACTAACATGCCTGGATGACTTACTGTCATTTGTTAAACAAGCATTCCAGGTTTGTGAGTCTCCCACAGATCTGCAGATCGGCAAGACTGACATTCTTATAGCCAGGCCTATGAGTCCATGTGCCAACTCTCATGTTACTGTAAAATGGAAATCACCTGCCTTTCTTACTGGAATGTGTTTAGCCCAGGAGTGCTGTTTTCACTGCAGTTCTGCTCACTGCTGTTTCCACACATTCAGTCTTTACCTCTACATTCAACACCAACTGGTAAACTCAAAGCATTTCCTAATCCTAGGTGAATTCCAAGTCATCTCGTATTTCTATGCCTTAATTCAAAGTACCAAAGATCCTGTTTTCCTTATTAGGTCCCCAGTTTTTGACACCTAATACACCCATTTCCTATGTTATAGATAGCTTTAAATGCTTCAAACTCCCTACAATGACTGAAATTAATGCATATAAAATATATGACATATGAAATAATCCACTGTGTTATCTGTTTTTCTTGTGCTTTTATATGCTGAGACATCTATACACCTGGTTCAAAAGCAAATTAGGAGTGCTTTTTTTTTTTTTTAAAAAAAAAATACATGTTTAGCTTTTGGCATTATATTCCTGTGGGATAAGTTAATGTATATAGTTTATTTTGTTTTAAGATGGATTTTAGCTGAAGCAAAGCTAACAGTTAAAAGGTAAGTGTCCTCCTATGTAAATAGGCTAACCTGAGTAGTTTGTTTTTTTTAAAATCAGGTCAGGTTCAAATCCAAACAATGCTCTACTCAAACAAATCCTTGACACAGAAGTCCATTTAAAAGGTTCCTGCTCTGATGTATTTCTCCTATATGCTTTTAGAACAAAGAACACTACCAACAACATGCATATCGACAACATATTTGCAGTTTGCTTACATATTAGTACAAAGGGTTAGGGAACAGAAGCTATCAGAAGAAGACACAATACTTATTCATACACAGCCCAGGGAGTGCAAATGCTAAA
>NW_010176354.1:0-1569 GCF_000695765.1 Mesitornis unicolor
TCATCCCATTGGTCTCAGCCCATCGGTTCATTTGGTTCATGACAATATTCTTCAGAGGCACTCGGGGGGTTAGCAGAGCTGCACCGCAGCTTGATGTTGGTGCCTGAGAAGCTGTGTCAGGGCTATGCACGCAGGTCTTACCTTTTGGGAAGATGATCTGAACTAGGGAAAGGAGCACGATGCCAGACTGAGCACCCTATCATGCCTATATATTAATTTTTTTAATTATTTAGTAAGCCACTCTGAAAACCAGGGAGGGGGTCCTAGGGAAGGAAACTGTAGCCATTTGGCGCCTCATGTTGGAAAGAGGAAGGATATGGATGGCAATCCCATTTTCTTGGTGGCATGCCACTCACTGCAGCAGTTCCACACCACAGTGAAGCCCAGACTCTTTGTGAGAGATTGCTACTGCCCCATCAGAGGCATGGGAAGCGAATGAACACTAGCACCTCCATCAATCCCCACAGATCATTCATCAGACCGTGAATTACGGCCTCTGAGGGGGCAGACCCTCTTCAGTCCTGTTGGCAGCGCTATGCGGGTGGAGAACTCCAGCCAAAAGATGGAGTTTGACAGCTGAGGATGCTAAAACTTTGTGAACTATGCTATTTTTTCTGCCAGGGCTCCAGCAGCATGCACAGCGAACAGCGGCTTCATCAGCTGGCCCACTGCAAACCAGTCACGTCCCCATACAAACTCTGCACTCCAGAAGGGACAGAGGTGTTCATTACTGTAGAAATTAAAGATTTAGAGGAATGAGAGGGGAGGGGAAGGGAAGAGAAATACCCACCAACAAACTCCCTCCTATCAAAAGATACCAGACAGGAATTCCCGACCTTGTTACTTTGGCTAATTAATAGGTAGGACTTCAGGCTGAAGATAACATAACAAACATAGTTTGCACCAGGGTGGTGTTTGAAGACATAGCCCGAGTCAGAAATCAGCGTTAGTTTTCACTTATGCTCGGGTGCGACTTGCACAGGTGACTTACTCATGGAGATCTGGGGATGAGCGGAGTTCAGGTGTGCTAAGGACTGAGCAAAGCCGGCAGTGGTGAAGTTAACTTTGACACAATACCCATGGTTGAGAAGATTTTCCTGTATTACATACATCCCACGGGTTTCCATACAGAAAGGGGATAAAGAGAGCAAACGGAAAATGAAGAGAAGGCAATGAAGAGGGGAAAATGGAAGTGAAGCCAGCTGGCAGGGCTCTGACAACTCCTTGCACAGCTGGGAGATCCTATTGCCACCACTTATGTGAGGAACTGCTAAAAGCAGCAGTTTTGCAAATTGGGGAGCTCCTGCAGGCCACACTGAGTCCCTGACGGAGGACCTCAGTAGTTTCTTAGATTCTGCTGCCTCCTCTTCCTGTGCAGCTCTGGACTCAGTTCCCAGACTCCTGGTGGCACAAACCCAGCAGCGCTCTGGGGCCTGTGGCCTACAGCAGCGGCCCCTAGGCCCATGGCGCCTTTGTTTGACCACCCGAGAGGGCAGGCACCAGCACTCCTGGGGCCAGGAGGGCTCAAGACCCCCAGAAATGGAAGAGCCATTTCTGCCCCGAAGCGGG
>NW_010176355.1:0-497 GCF_000695765.1 Mesitornis unicolor
CCCACTCATTGCCACGCCACCAGGCCCCAACACCTACGATGACGCGGGCAACTACATCAAGCTGCAGTTCCTGGAGCTGAACATGCGGCGGGACGTGAAGGAGATCTACTCCCACATGACCTGCGCCACCGATACCGAGAACGTCAAGTTCGTCTTCGACGCTGTCACCGACATCATCATCAAGGAGAACCTCAAGGACTGCGGCCTCTTCTGAGCGCCGGGGCGGGAGGCACCCCAGAAACGGTGAGAGACACCCCAGAAATGAGAGACCCCCAAAACCCTACGCCTGCCCCCATCCCCCCCCCACAACCACCTCCATTTGTCCCAAACCCCTGGGATTTGACCTACTCAGACCCAGAGCCACCCCTGGGTGGGGGCATGGCCCTGCTCCCCCACCCCACCAGCCCTCCCGCCAGCCAGCACTGCAGGCCACCCCATGCCATTGGGAGCTCAGGGTACCCGGGGGCTCCAGGTGCTGGGGGGCACTGGGTGAGCCT
>NW_010176355.1:1052-1660 GCF_000695765.1 Mesitornis unicolor
GGTGCACCAGCCCACCCCATGTCCCTCTCCCACAGAGATGAAGCCCCCACACTCCCACCTCCTCCCGGGTCACAGAGCAGGAGGGTATGAGTATTTCTTTTCTCTTTTTTTTTCCTTTCTACATTTTATTATTTCAAACCACGTGAACAATTCGGTAAAACATCCTGTGGGAAAAGCGAGGCCGCGGGCACCGGCTGAGGGGGGCCCTCCCACCCCGGGCTGGGGAGGGGGGGGACAGCGGGAGCCACTCTGTACAGGGGGCTCTCCTCACCCAACACAACAGCTAGCCCTACAAAACTAGGCTTACAAAGAAGGGGGGGATACAGGCAGCGGGCAGCACCCCCCTGCCCGGCCCCCGGCCCAGGGGCTGCCCAGGGCAGGGGGCATAGAGGTGGGGTGGGGCACGGACCCCCCCCAAGGCACATGGTTGGGGGGTGGGCTGGCCTTGGAGGACGCTTGACGCTTTTAAATAGTTTGGTAAAAAGGTTTTGTTAAAAAGCAACCTTGCCCAAGCCGGTGTGGTGTGAGTTTTTTTGCATGGTTTTGTTTGTTTGTCTGTTTGTTTTTCCTTTCTTTTCTGGAATGTCATCGTCGTGTTTTCGGCCGGG
>NW_010176355.1:1732-4424 GCF_000695765.1 Mesitornis unicolor
AGCGCCAGGGCGCGGGAGCAAAGGGACAGGGAGGGGTGGAGTGGTTGGGGGCTTAAAAAACAAGATTAAAACCTCATTTTCCCCAAAAAGGGGGATGCCAGTGAGGAGGAAGAGGATGGAGGCGAGCAGGGGCGGCAGGGAGGACACGGGCCCTGCCACTGTGCTGGCATCCAAAAAGTCTCTTTGTGGGGTGGGGGTGGAGGGATGAATCCGAAGAGAAGCAGGAGTGAGGGGCGGCGCGGTCCTTCCATCGCCGGCACAGCCGTGGGTCCTAGGAGAAAGCTGGTGGTGAGTGGGGGGGTGTAGGGGAGTACGGGCACCCACTGCCAACACAGACAGCACCCGCCCCATCCCTGGAGAGTGCTCGGTGACCACCCCATTTGGGGTGCCACCACCAGGACCACCACCCACCTGGGCAGTGCTGGCCCTCAGAAGAGCCCGCAGTCCTTCAGGTTGTTTTTGATGATGACGTCGGTGACGGCGTCAAACACAAACTGCACGTTCTTGGTGTCGGTGGCGCAGGTGAAGTGGGTGTAGATCTCCTTGGTGTCCTTCCGTTTGTTCAGGTCCTCAAACTTGCTCTGGATGTAGCCGGCCGCCTCGTCGTATTTGTTGGCCCCTGGAGAGGAGGAGACACTGGGCTGCCCCACGGTCGCCTGGAGACACCCCAAATACCACCACGCCCCACCTGCTGCCCTAATACACCGCTCCCCAGGCACAGGGGAGCCAACATCTCCATCCCCAGCAGCTCTTGCTACAGCGTTTTGGGCAAGGCACTGCCTGCTCCTGTCAGGAGGACTGGGGAGGGCACCGAGGGATACAGCCGTACCTGTGTACTCAGGGAAGCAAATGGTCAGGGGGCTGTGCACAATCTTCTCCTCAAAGAGGTCCTTCTTGTTGAGGAAGAGGATGATGGACGTGTCGGTGAACCACTTGTTGTTGCAGATGCTGTCGAACAGCTTCATACTCTCGTGCATCCGGTTCTGGCAGGGGAGACAGCAGCCTGAGCTGGGCAGGGACCCCCAAGCAGTGCCCACCCCACCGCTCCTGCCTGCCCGAGCAGGGGGTGCTAAGGGCCCTGCAATGCCTGGGCCATGCTGGCCAGGGTACAGGTGGCCACCAAAGGAGGGAGCGCTCCTCTGGCCTCCCAAGGAGGGAACAGCTTGCAGTACCAGCTTCATCTCCCCGAACTCACCATCTCCTCATCTTCAGCCAGCACCAGGTCGTAGGCACTCAAGGCCACGCAGAAAATTATGGCCGTCACCCCCTCAAAGCAGTGGATCCATTTCTTCCGCTCTGAGCGCTGGCCGCCTACATCGAACATCCTGGACAGGGAGGCAACATGGTGGTGGGTGGCAGCTCCCGGCCCCACTGCTCTGCTCCCTGCCTCAGTTTCTGCGAGAGAAGTTGTGCCAGGAAAAGGCACTAGGGTGGGCAGAGGTGCCCAAGGGGTTTTGCTGCTGCCACGGATCTGCCCCAGCACCCGCTGCCCATCCCAGGCAGTGTCTGGGTTCATTTCCCAGCTTGAGCAAACCCTCATGATGAGTTGGGGCAGGATCAGGCTGCCTTTCCTGGCCTGCATCAGCATGATGCTCCTTGGAGCCAGGCTCCAGGAGATGCTCAAAGACCCGCTCCAGAGCAAGCACTGCAGGGTTCTCCTGGAGACCTTGGACCAAGGGGCATCCCTGCAGCTTGGCCAAGCAGCTGCAGGCTCAGCGGGATCGTGGGCAGCGAGGGCTCAGGGGGTGATGCCGGTGGCACCGCATTCGTCTGCTGTGGGCAGCAGAGGATGCTCTGCCTCCATGGAGAGCAGCAGCGCCATGTCTACTGTCACCCACCTGTGTCACCTGGCTGGCAGGGAGGCTTCCTCACTGCTGTGCACCCCCGTGGGCCATCCTCTCAGCCCACTGCCACCGCCAAACATGGCCCTGGTGATGCGCGATCAAGCACCACCATCCCATGTGGGTGGCACAGGGATCCAGTTCTGGGCCCCTCAGTTCAAGAAGGACAGGAACTGCTGGAGAGAGTCCAGCATAGGGCTACAAAGATGATCAAGGGAGTGGAGCATCTCCCTTCTGAGGAGCGGCTGAGGGAGCTGGGGCTCTTTAGTTTGCAGAAGAGGAGACTGAGGGGAGACCTCATTCATGTTTATAAATATTTAAAGGGTGAGTGTCACGAGGATGGAGCCAGGCTCTTCTCGGTGACAAACAATGATAGGACAAGGGGTAATGGGCACAAACTGGAACACAGGAGGTTCCACTTCAATTGGAGAAGAAACTTCTCAGTGAGGGTGACAGAGCATGGCCCAGGCTGCCCAGAGAGGTTGTGGAGTCTCCTTCTCTGCAGACATTCAAAACCCGCCTGGACGCCTTCCTGTGTGACCTCATCTGGGTGTTCCTGCTCCGGCAGGGGGATTGGACTGGATGAGCTTTGGAGGTCCCTTCCAATCCCTAACGGTCTGTGATTCTGTGATCCCTGCGAGCCCCCTGCACTCGGGGAAGACTCCAGCAGATCTGCTGGCAGCTCTGTTGCCAAGTGATTCAATACCCCAGGATGTGCAAAATGCTGCCTTTTTGCCTCAGAAACCAAAGCCCTGACTGTTTCCCACAGGTTTTTGGTGGAAAGCAACCCCACGGTGCCAGTGGGCAGCAGCGTCAGCGCCCAACCCCGACACCCCCGGCTCCCACCCGCC
>NW_010176355.1:4792-10154 GCF_000695765.1 Mesitornis unicolor
GGTGCGGAGCACATCCTGCTGGGTGGGGATGTAGTCGGTACGAGCTATCCTCTCCAGGTCGTTCAGGTAGCTGGGGAGGGAGCACAAAGGTGCTGGAGAAGCTGGACCATGGGGCACAACCCACCCAAATCCCATGGGACATCTTCACACTGCCCCAGGATCCCCAGGCATCATCCAGTCGGGGTGGGCAGCACCGAGCCGGGAGCAAGGCAGACCCCATCCGCACCCCGGGGTCAGACCCGGGCAGGGCAGGGCAGCGGCCGGGGCAGCCACGGGACGCACGGGAACGGGGGCTTGGGGGCAGCATGCAGTGTAACCGGGGTTAGGGGGCTGTCGCTGCTCGGCCGGCTGGTTGCATGGGGAAAACAGCAGGAGGAAAGTATTCACTGCTATGGCAACCAGCCGCAGCGCCGGCGGAAACAATCAATGGCGCCGTGCCATTTATAGTCAAAAAACACAAAGGGCCGGCGTCCTGGGAGGAAGCAGGAGGCGGGCGGCTGGAGGGATGGGGAGGAGCGCAGGGGAGCACCCCGAGCCCCCCAGGGATGGCACTGCCTGCCCTGGCCCTGCCAAACACTGACTGCCAGCAGCGGCGATGCCTCGGTCCCAAAGCCGCAGCAGCCATCGGGACCGGCCGAGTGATGCTGGGGGGATCAGGGCAGGTTTCGATTTCTCCAGCTCACGTTCCTTTAATTGGGTTACCACAAACAAGGCTCCTTTAAGCAAATTAGGCTTGCGCTAATTAAGGCCTTTGCAGCCCTGTAATCTGGTGAAAGCCAGATTACAGCTCAGGAGGCCACAGGAATCCTAGTCTCCGATGGTAGCGCAGCACAGGAAAGCCTCTAGGGTGCCAGGGCAAAGCCAGAGCCGAGGATGGCCCAGGACCCCGTCATGGGCACAAGGCCTGGGGGACCAGCATGCAGCCAAGGAACAGCTCGAAAACAGCCGGAAACACAGGCGGCCTCCAGCTGACAAAAAACAGGAAACACCACAGCAGGGCCATGCACAGCGCCGGCGGCACTCGGACCTCGCGTCCAGCCCTGGGGTGCCAGTGAGAGCCCATCCTGGCAGCCCAGCAGCTGCGGTGGCTGGGGGCTGCTGCAGAGGGCTGGGGTAGGAGTGGGCTGCATGCCGAGCATGGCACAGGGCTGCTCATCCCCAGTGCACCTTCTGCTGGCAGCACTGCAGGCACAGCACCATCCCTGTGGGGATGCACGGGACATCAGCGGCTGCACTGGCACCTCTGGGGGGCTGGAGAAAGGCTGGAGTAACAGCTCAAGGGGGCTCCTGATTAATACTTGTCCAAGCCCCGCAATGTGCCAAACGCTCCATAAATGCGCTTACAGCCGTACCTGATCTGCAGACACTTTGCAGATGCATTTGCTGGAAGCGTGCATGCCTGCTTCCAGGCACCTGCTGCGTCCCCCATGCTTCCAAACCTGCACGCACGGCGCAGCGCAGCACTGCCCGGGAAATGCTGGCACTGGCTGGGGGATGATGGGACCGAGCAGGACAGGGCCAGGGAGGGCAGGTGCCGGGCAGGAGGAAGCGAAAGCTGCGGGCACCGGAGGAAAGCATCAGCAGGAGTTTCTCTGGGGTCGGCACTTGCCAGGAGCTTCCCTGCAACCTCTTCCCCGCAGTGACCCCAGTGCAAAATGGGACCTGACAGCCCCAAGCGGGAGGGTACGGCTGGGCTGGCATACAGAGGAACCAAGCAGCCCCCAGGATGGTGGCACGTCCCAAGGGTCAGCCTTGGCAGGGGTTTCGCAGCTCACCACAAGCTCTCCTTGACACTGCTCACTGTGAGGGTTCGAGCAGGGAGGGCAGGCGGGCACTGTGCGAGCTGAGCACAGCCTCAGCCGCATTGCCCTCTCCGGCAATCGTACTTTAGGCAGATTAACTTATTTATTAAATCTCTTCAGGGATAAACCCAACCAGATGCAGGCAATTTATCTACCTAAACACCAGTTTGCTGGCTAATACGTGAGTGCAATGCCAAGTTCTTCCATATAAACTCAGTTAAAAGGAGAAAGAAAACATTGTGCATCCTGTTCATCCTACTTGGGTATAAGGGTTCCTGGGTCTGTCTTTGCGGCTTTTCTCTGCCTTCACAGCCCATGTCCACGGGCACAGCTAGTACACACCAGCTCACACCAGGGGAACCAGCTCAGGATGCAGAGGTCAGGGGAGAGCAACTCTGGAGAAGGGCAGCAGGCATGGAGCAGTGGCAGGAGGGGGATGCCGCAGGGCCTCCCTCCTGGGGGACACAGCACCCTGCCACAGGAGGAAACAGCTTTCGAAACACCCGCCTTCCCAGTTCTGCTCTGGCTTAGCCCCAGCACCGGGTGGGAAGTGGCAGAACCAACCCCCAGACCTGGTGATGGGGAACAGCAGCCCCCGGGGAGATTTTCTGTTGCGCAATAAAAGCGATGCGTCCCAACACGTCCCGCACAGCTTGGATCCAGCCGCGCTGGAGGAGAGGAGCGGGGGTACTCACTAGGCAGCAGAGTCATTCAGCTGGTACTCTCGGGAGCGGTTAAAACAAGCCTGGACCCCATTGTCAGCCCACAGCCTCCGGATCACATTAGCCAGGTCCTCTGGCATGATGCCCTGCTCCTCAGCGGTGCAGGAGAGCGCAAACAGCTGCCGAGCGTCATCCTGCGGGGAAAAAACAGGGCTTGAACAACACCACGGGGTTACTGAAGCTCACTCTGCCCTAAAGGACCTGACCAGAGCCCACCATGACCCACCCAGACAGCAGAGCAGGAGCTCCAGCAGTGGATGGGGACAAGATCCAAGGGAAGCAGTGGGATCTCCACCTCTGCACCCATCAGGGGCTGTGCTGGGGCAGGCCACCCACAAGTTATGCTTTGGGTCCTCCCACCCTCAGTGCCAGAAACAGGAGGTCACAGCTGGCCGAGGAGCAGAGAGGCTTGGGCAAGGCCACCCTTAATCCTGGTCCACCTTTGGGTACATCTGCTTTTGTCCCCCTAAAATCCCCCAGCACAGCAGGAGCAGGAAGGGACTCACTGCTCTGGAGGAGTCTCCAAAGTCGATCTGCAGGTTCCCCATTGCCTTGATGATGGCCATGATGGACTGGATGGTGTTGCTGTAGACCACAGCTTTGTACTGCCGGCACTCCTCCTCCGAGTAGCCATCCTCGTGGATGATCCTGGGGCAGGGAAGAGACACAGGCATGGTCAGTCCTTTGAGGGGCACCCCAGGGTGCTGCCCCCCACCCATGCTCTGCAGCAACACTGATGGGGAGCTTTCCTCAGCTACCACCAGTTGGGTGGTGTTGTCTGCAGTGACGGTGCAGGGACCACTCACTTCATCTGTTTGACAATGGTGCTCTTCCCAGATTCGCCAGCACCTGTGGAGAAACAAGAAGAGAGGACAAGCAGTGAGGTGCTGCCTGAAGCAGGGGACCCCCACCCTACTGGGACCCCCCCAGCAGGTGCCAGAGCCATCAGAAAAGAGCTCCCAGCCAGAGCAGATGCTTGGATGGGCACCGGGAATACCAGGGCCAAGAAAGTGGGTGGAAAAGCCAAGCCTGGGGAGGACCTTGCAATAGCTCCCAAGGGGAGAAATGACACCTGCTCTGGGCCAGGAAAATGGCATCAGTGCACTCATATTTGCCCTGCTATCCTGGTGAACCATGGCCAAGATGACTGGCAGCTCCAGCTTCAGCCAAACTTGGGATTGGGGAGGCCCCTGCAATGGGGAGGGGGGCTAAGGCCTGCCTATCACCCTCCATTCCAGCTCCAGGCAGTGCCTGAGCTTAGCCGCTGCATCCCATATCCCACATCATGTATCGGGGCACGACAGAGCATCGGCCCCGCCATGGGCCCACAGCAACAGCTGGAGCCGGCGGTGGCCGGGATGCGGAGATGCTCGTGCCAGCAGGTACGGGCAGGAGGGCTGGCACCCGAAGTCAAGCACCCCAGGGAGCTCGGAAGGAAGCTGCCCCCCCTGCCAGCCCGCTCAAGCAGCTCTCGCTGGATCGGCTGTCCCTGGGTTGCTTTTTAAATAGCGTGCACTTCCCAGCCTGCCGGGTCCTGCACCCCAGCCCAGCTGCAGAGGCAGCTATCAGCAAGGAACGCCAATGGCCTTCGGGGGGGGGTTATATTTCAGCATCCAAATACAGGATGCCAGGGGTTCAGAGGAGACAGCCAGGGCGCCAAAGGCCCTCCCTCCACCATCCTGTCCCCCTTGGGGATGCCACCTCCATGCAGGGGACACGCAGCTCCTGGCCCAGCCCTCCCTCCCCAGGCTGGGAGCGGGGAAGGTGCAAAGTTCCCCTGAGCTGCAAGAAAGGGGAAGCTGAAAGGGGAAGCTGAAAGGGACAGCGCATGTCCCTTGTGCCCTCCCTGGGCAGGGAGTGCCACTGAGATAGCTGAGTGCCTGGCCCACCTTGCTCCAGGACCCCCAGCAGGATGAGCCCCCTTCAGCCTGGGACCAGCGTGGTCCTGGCCTCTGGGTGCAAATCCCAGGGGATCCCCCTGAGCCCAGCCCGTTCCTGTGTCCTCTGCCACCCCACCGGGGAGGTCCCCTGCTGCTGGCCCGACCGGAGGCCCCAAGCAGGCAGTGGCAGTGCTGCTAGGAGTTTAAAAAAATGTATTTCTTTTTAATGGAGATTATGCTAAAATTAACCGGCAAAATCAGAGTCTGTCATGCCACTGGAAAGGCAGTGGCAGGGGGCAAAAGCCCTCTGCTTATACCTGTGCCACCAGCACAAAAGCAGCCCAGGCGATGGGCACATACTCCCACAGACATCACTGAAGACACTGCTCAGGGCACGCAGCCCCCAGAGGCCATACAGACCCCGTATTTACTGCCACCATCATGCCATGCCATGGTTTCTGTGCTGCATGCGCTGGGGAAGAGGATCTGCTCAGCCCCAAGGCGAGAATTTGGCATGGCCGGGCCTCCCTGGCACTGCTGACCCAGCCTGTGCCTGACACAGCACCCGGCCTGGTGAGGCTGGCGCTTGTGGTCAGCACTGGCAACTCCTGCCCAGAGCTGGGAGCAGGGTGGGAGAAGGACTCGGCACATCCCTTCATTTTTTCCATTAAATATCTTCGATTTCTGGCAACACAGCCCCATACCACCGGGCTCAGCAGCCAGGGCCAGCTGCACTCACCCTGCCCTTCCCCGAAGGGAAGCTGAGGCACGTTGGCGAGGCAGGACCTTCCCGATCAGAACTCTTGGGGTGAGGCGCCAGACAGGCATCCCCCAGGCCAGCTCTGCCTGGCCCTGCCTGCCCCGGAGGGAACAATGCCCTGGGACCTCCTGCCCACTCCCGGCAGGGTGACAGCCATCGGCAGGGTGACAGCCATCGGCAGGGGGGCCACCGCCACAC
>NW_010176355.1:10168-12130 GCF_000695765.1 Mesitornis unicolor
CAGCCATTTCCCTCACCAGCTTCCCCTATGACTCCTGGCTCCTTCCCCGCAGTTGCCCTCCCATTTCAAGCCAGCACCTCTGCTCACTGCCGGGCACAAGGAGCTAGCCCAGCAGGACAGTCTGTGTGCTCACGGCCAGCAGAAATTCAGGCTTGAACTAACAACACCCCCGGCTGCCTCGCCAGCACCCAGAATGAAGCCCGGGTCGCAGCAATTAGTGTTCCCCCTCCCATTTCCCTTTCAAATCACCACCTTTGTCTAACAAAGAGGCCAGGCAATTGGTGGGGACGCTGCACGCTTCCCCCGCTGTGCCACCCCCAGCACTCCAAAGGGACATGACTCCCACCCAGCCCAGGGCAGGGGCACCCCTACCGCCCTCCCCAGGTGAGCATGAAGCAGAGGAAGGGTTTCAATCTCCGGAAAACTCCGTCAGCTGTCCATTCAGCCCCAAAACAATCCCCTGGCAGGATGTCAACTGACAGCTTCCACCCCCCCTGCCCAAAACACAGCGGTTTCACATCCTTTGGACCCCCACACACCAGCCAGACATCGGGGGGGGGAAAGAGAGAAGGCCCCTGCCATGGGGTGACCCCACTGCCAGCCCTTCTCCAGCCCTGCCCACCGAGACCCAGCAGCGCTCGTTCCCAGAGCAGCGCCTGTCAAAAACAGGAGGGGAGCACTCTCTCCAGCTGATTTCCTCCTTTTTTTTTGTTAAAAAATCTTCAAAAATTTAAAAAAAGCGAGCAGCTGCCCAACTCCAAAACGCCGCATGTTCATCCACTGCCGAAAACGTATTTAGCAAACATACATTCTGCAGCCTATGATTTAAGTGGCTTTCTGACTAGCATATACTTAATGCAATATTTGCCACATACTTCTGGTCAAGCATACAGTTAATGCAATGCATTTACAGGGCCGGTCACAGGGTTTGGGGTCCACCTCACCCCGCCTCACCAAGAGATTTTCCATCTCGCTGCACGGCACCATCCTGTCTTATGCCTTCAGACGTCCAGGCTGGATGGAAGCAATGCACAGCTGGAAAATATTCCTTATTACAGGGGAAAAGCTGGAATTCAACCCACCAGTGGGTCCACGACCATCTCCATCTCTGGCACCTGGAGACCCATCCCCAGCCACTGTGCCTGCGAGTTTTCCCGGCTCGGCAAACAGCAGCTGTTATTTGTGCATGGATTTACTGAGGGTTTTCCTGACAGACAAACCTGCTGATCCCCTCCCTGCAGGACAGATGGCCAGCCGGACAGAGGGATGGCTATGGAGCCCACCCACCTCAGCACCCATGGGGTCCCTGCCATCATATGGGACTTTCACAGGAGCGGGTTAAAAGCGGAGTCACCCTAAAGACTCAAAAAAAATAATAAAAATATATTCTCCTTCCTACCCAAAATAGATGGAAAATTGCTGCAAAAATAATCGTGGTTTTTTTATAAAACCCCAGAGCAACGCAGGGCGTTTTTCCCAAGGTCTGTCCAGTGCCGGCGCAGGGCTGGATGCTTCCAGCCGGTAGGATGCTGCCTCGCAGTACCCCATAAAACTGGGGGGCACCAGGGAGACATGGCCCCTCCGTGTCCAGGGCAGTCGCTGGAGATGCAGCTCAGCCCAAAAAAACCCCCACCACCACAAAAATAAATGAAACAGAAATCAATCAGCTGCGGGAAGGATGTTGGGAGCACACAGAGGAGGGGTGCGCTGGGGATGCTTTCCCGGGAGGGGAGCACAGCAAACGCACCCCTGGTGCTGACAAGGGCCGCCGGTATTGGCAAGCCAGACAAAACTATCCTTGTGCTGGGATTTTCCATGAATCCTGGAACTTTGCCGCTCTGCTCCTGCCCCCGCTGTATCCATAGCCATCCCTCTTCCCTCCGCTGCCACCAGCCACCCCCCACCCCAGCTGTGCCCCACCACAGGGGCAGCTGGCGAAGGGGCCCTCACGGCTCCCCGGGC
>NW_010176355.1:12198-12556 GCF_000695765.1 Mesitornis unicolor
CAAGCACCTATTCTGGGGCTCAGCACTCACAACGGGGGTCCTTGAAGACCACCACTCACCGTGCCAGCCCAGCTGCTCCCTGCATCCAAGCCCCCAAACACCCAGAGTGGCTCTGGTGCAGCCCGTGCCAGAGCTGTCCCAGCAATGCCGTGCCCCATGCTGCCACCATCCCCTCCATCCCGCCCTGACGGGTAGGGGCTGGCACGGCCCAGATACCGCTGGCACCCTGCTCCCCACCCTGGGTTTTCCACCAGCAGGGATGGAGGATTACTCAGCTCCCCCCAGCTCCAGTGATTCAGCCGGTCCCCAGCCCGGAAATCTGCACTCTGGCCCAGAGCAGGAAACCCGAAGGCTGAGG
>NW_010176355.1:12925-13164 GCF_000695765.1 Mesitornis unicolor
CAGCCCGGAAATCTGCACTCTGGCCCAGAGCAGGAACCCCGAAGGCTGAGGAGAGGCCAGGCCCGGGCTACGACAGCAGCACTTGGGCACACCACGATCCCAGCCCTGGCCTCGGAGACCCTTTGCCTGTAAAGCTGTATATATGGGTAAAGCAATACATATATATATGCTTTTTAATAGATATAATAATCAATTTATATATTGCTCCATTAAAGAGGCTATATATATATATAATATAT
>NW_010176356.1:0-8455 GCF_000695765.1 Mesitornis unicolor
CTCAGTTATGCATTGGGCCTAAACCACGACACAAAGGCACCCACTTTTTTCCGCACAGAAGCTCCACAGTTGATCTACTGAGAGAAGTGGTGTTTTGAGATAAAGAAAGACCTTGTGAAAGGAGAGTTGAGAAGCGACTACAGTTACTTAAAGTTCATCTAGTTCTTGGCATGCAACAGTAGAAAAACTAGACAAAAGATTTTGCATCAATTTTTTTCTAAAATCTGGGAAAGATTTGGAACCTGTTCTACAGACAGACTCTTCACTGTGAGGTAAGAAGTTGACTTGACTTGTCTTTGTGAATTGAAATGCTGAAATTTATCTTTATATTTACTGCGTCCAGCTTTGGAGTCCCCAACACAAAAAGGACATTGAAGTGCTGGAGCGGGTCCAGAGGAGGGCCACAAAGATGATCAGAGGGCTGGAGCACCTCTCCTATGAAGACAGGCTGAGAGCATTGGGGTTGTTCTGCCTGGAGAAGAGAAGGCTCCGGGGGAATATTATAGCACCTGAAAGGTGCCCATAAGAAATCTGGGGAATAGCTGTTCACTAGGGCACGTAGCAATAGGATGAGGGGTAATGGTTTTAAACTAGAAAAGGACAGACTTAGATTGGATATTAGGAAAAAGTTCTTCACTATGAGGGTGGTAGAACACTGGAACAGGTTGCTCAGAGAGGTGGTGGAGAACCTACCCCTGGAGATACTCAAGGTCAGGCTTGATGGGACTCTGAGCAACCTGATCTGGTTAAAGATGTCCCTGCTCACTGCAGGGGGGTTGGACAAGATGATCTTTAAAGGTCTCTTCCAATCCAATACATTCTATGATTCTAAGTATGTATGTATGTATATGCAACTGCAGACCCAAGTGAACACCATTACTGCTGCATGTAGCCTCAGAGGGCACTGCAGGTCTCCTACATCACGCCTCTCATCACTACAGGGAGGTGCAGCACTGGACTCGTAGGTGACTCCGTTGTGACAGACACAGATTTCCAAGCAGCAGAACTACTGACACTGGTGGGGTAACCTGTGAATCAAGTTACTTGGTAATTATTAATTTTGCAGATTTAGGCCTTGTTCACTTGACTTGTCTTTGGTTGCTGTGACCAATCAAATCTAAATCAAGTTTCAGATTGGAAAAACGTGCCAAATGCTGTTACTTTTGTCATTTAATACATTGTGACTTTACAGCATTGAAAAATCCCCAAGGCATATGTTGTGTCAATTAGATTGTTTTCAATAGTTGAATACATCTGAATAATAAATTCAATTATAAACTCTGTGTGTGTCACAGAAATGGGATGACATACTGATGTTTATTTAGCTGTCTGAGGACAATACACTTAATATGAGAAAAAAATTTAGGAAAGATGATTGTCTTCATTGCTGAAACAAGACTGAAGCTAAGTCTTGCCCTTAAGAGGTCCAGCTGTGGTGGACGTGCTGCAGACCCATAAGGGCCTAATGAGAAGGCGGTGTGGCTGACTAGGGGGTTTCCATTAGCTTCAGCAGGCAGCAGCTTGGCTTATACCCAGGTAAAAATAATATCCTTGTGAGTGCAGAGGAAACACATCCAGCAAGACAATATTTGCAAGGTGGCACGATAAGGTGGCACCTGAAAGAGCAATCTGGTGGTTGGTTCAAGAGAGAGAAGCAAAACGTGCAAGCCCTCCTTTTACACTACCTTAAAGGTTTCATACTGAGAGTTTCCCCCAGTGAGGTCCAGTATACCCATTTCTTGCACAGGCATGAAGGAACTGGAAGTTTTTTAGTCAAAAAGTTCATGATAAAACCTTGTTCAAAACTATGAGATAGAAAAAAAACCAGAGGTGCATTGTGAATTATTTACATGGCTAAATATAGTTGAAATCAAAACACTGCACACTTCAGAGAGACAACATAGAGTCCAGTGCTCATGACATGTCCTCAGCACAACATGCGATCTTTAAGCCACATCTCGCAACAAAACTCAGCACCAGCGATGTGGAGTTACACATCCGAGTTCATGCATGCTGTAAAATGTCTCAAAACCATGGTCTTTAGGAGATTAAAACTGTACTTTCTTAGAATTTCCACCACATGAGTTGCCTTAAAATGTTCTCCTCAGGTGCAATATGGAATAAAAATTCTCTAAACTTCTAAAAAGTGCTTAAAAACAAGTTAAAAATTCTCCATCCAATAAAAGTGTATTCTTTCTAATTTGAATTAACCTGTGTTCCTTCATTATTTTTTTTTAATTTCTGCTTTTCTTGTTGTAACTGAGAAGTCAAAGGAAAAATCAAAAGACCAGTCTTAAATGAAACTTGTGATACTTTGTCATTAACATGATATAACTATATTTATGTTGAAATCTCTGCAGATAAACGTATGTGTTCTTAGCTCTGGAGAGAACATCAAATTGATTACACATGCATACACTGTGAAAACATGAAAATTTGCCTACTTTGTTTCAACAACATTTGACTACTCTGAAGGAATGTATGTATTACTTTGAGCATTGGCCTCAGGGACTAAATACACAGAGTATAAGGAAAATCTTGCATTCCTTACCATTTTTGTGTTTTAACCCCTCCTGACTGACACGATCACTCTTTATCATAACCTTGTATTTAATTATGAGCCAAATAATTATTTTGCACTCAACATAGCATCAACTTCATGTTAATCAATTTAGGTCACTAGTAGCAATTCCTATTGAATCCCTATTTATCAAGTTACCATAAATAAAAAAGGAGGGCAATTTAAAGCACTGACTGAAATTAAGGCAATGCTTCATCTAACCAGTGTTGCTTTTCAGCTGTCCGTGCAGCACTGCAGTTTTACGCCAGCTCTGAGGTGTCCCCTGGTGGTTACTGACATTAACAGGACTAGCCACTGACCGGCCAAAGCTTTCCTGAGGGATTGGATCAAATGCTCCAAAATTAAGATAATGGATCAGGTTAGATGTAGGCAAAACAAAAGAGATTTTAATACAAAAAAAATCTGAAAAAGCTTTTGTATTATAAGGCTTTTTTCTTTCCTTGTAGCATGGAGAGTAGTCCACCTCTATGGGTTTCCAGTGTCACCTAACCCATCCTTGCTACAGCAGAGACCCAGTGGGATATCCTGCTCTTTTTCTGAGCCACGTTACAACCTTACTTTGGTTGTATTTTCCTTCTAAATTTATCAGAAGTGCTGGCAAATATTTCTTGCCCTGCAGTGCCCGGGCATTTCCAGTATAATGTAAAACCCATTCACATTGCTCAACTAACAGTCCGTGGAACAGTTTGCAGGGATGATGGTGGTGTCTTTCGAATCTGTACTCCCAAAAATATTTTCTTGCAGCAGCTAAACTGTATGATCTTGCCTTTTGACGCATCCTGTGCAAAGCTACACTTATTCAAACATACACTTTTTACTACATTATTGCTGCTCAAAACAGTAAGAACAAACCTAATATAACCCATTGTGCAGCAGAGGAATTGCAGGTCAGAGATGTGAAGCCCTGTCTCACTGATAATCATTACAGAGAAAACCTCTGTAGGGTAAACATTGTCCAGGCTAAAAGCAGAGAAGGAATATGGACAGAAGGAAAGAATAAATCAGCATCTGAGGAATACTTAACAATATGACCCTTGCTTCTTTTGTACTACTGGTGCTTAGTTCCTCACCTTTAACTGAAAATATGTATTCGAGGCTTGAGGGGATAGTAAGATACAAAGATTTTATTTGAGCTCAGTTGGTATGGCACACCAAGAGAAATACAGCATGCAGATCATCTCAAATTAGTGCCAATAAAACATTTATGTACTCTTGCTAAGTACTTATACGACGACCTCATCTCAGTGCTAGCCAAGCGCCATGTAGCATCAAAGTGCCTTACTACATCCCACTGCCATGATTTTGTATCTGTTTCAGATGTTTTGTGTACTGCTATCCTGCAAGCAACAAAAAAGATGTACTAAATAAAAATGTTTGGAGCTAAGAATGTTTTAAAATTATTATTGAAGAAATTTTTTATCTCTATGTCTAGAAAGCAATTTATTTTATTTGTCCTGGGCAATGCTGTCCCAACCTTGCAAAATGCCAAAGTAGGGTCTCCAACAGGAAATCTCAGCGATGGAAAGCAACATATCCACTAGTGTTTTACTATATTTTTGTGAGTGGCACTGGGCCAGACTGATGATAAGGAGCAATCTTACCTCAGCCCACTTGTAAACCCACGGTGCCAGCTCTGTCCTGCTCTCTGTAGATGTCTGACCAGGAGCAAGGAGTCTGGGGAGGCCAATGTGCACAGGCAGCAGCGCCCCTCTGACACTGGATATCCAGGGCATAATCCTAACCACCCTCTACTTTCCAAATCTAGCCTTAAGTGGCTACTGGGAACTAAAAAAAAAGGTTTTTCATGCATGAGAATGTGCTGACTTTAGGATCTACACCAACATTTTTAGGGCTAGAAGTAAATGGTATGTATTACAGAGAGAAACTGAGAGTATCCCTGTTTAGGTGGTATTGAGTTATACTTCAAACCCAGTGCATTGTGAAGCACTGAATTTTGGATATTTGAAAGATGACAAACTGAGTATTGCCTTTTTAAATGTGAGGAAAAAGGTTGGTAAAAGAAAGAGAAAAAAAAAGTAAAACTAGTAAAGAAGAGAGACTGCTTCAATGTGCTGAGACCTTGGAAATCAGAGTTAATCCCAGAGAAAAGGACTTACAGGTAAAGGGCAGGTGCATAAATCATTAGTATATTAATCTATGCATAATTTCATATTTACTGTAGCTGCCTGAGGAAACTTAATTTATTCTCCTTCTGCTCAGATAATAACAACCGTTTTGGCCAGAGGTCTTTCTAATCAGTTGTCTGCATCTGGTTTAACTTACATATCCAGGAGCACGCTCCCTGATACAAAACAGCCGACTCTGTTTCTCCTCCATTTTTAATACACTTCTTCAAAGAAAACTCCTTTCTGTGAAAAGATGACCCAGCGGGGATCCAAAAACTGAGAAAAAGTACTGAGCAGTCAGGGTTAACATCCTCCTTTGGTCTTGCCCATTTCACTCTGCCCCAGCTGTTTTCCCAAGTGCTGTAATGAATAGGCCAATTGATTTTTTTTTTTAGTACAAGGTCATTGCAATTTCCATTTTTAAGTATGAATTGGGCACTGAAATCTAATGTCGTCTCTGTGCCTGGTAGTCCTTCCTGTAGCTAATGTTGCCAGGCTTAAATGTCTTGCTTTCAGACGCTCAAGATTTAGTAAGCTTTAACATTTGCACCAAAATTTTCCAGGCTGGAGGCTTGCTTTGAGTTGTCTCTTGTTGTTGATTTTAAGTTTAAGTCACAGTGATCGAGCTGTTTCAGGGAATAAAGAGAAAGTGTTGGTAGTGAAAAAATGAAGTATGACAGAGAGGGTCATGCTGGTGTCAGCAGAATGTCCTGATCGCTGCCAGGAAAATCTATCCACTCAAGTGTCGTAAGTGACGAGAATTAAAAGAGCAGAGTTCATTTATGGCTGGTAAAGACTCATTAGGGGTTAACAGGGAATTTTCCAACCATTATAAATGAACTTCAGCACCTCTCAGCATCCTCAGAGAGGTACTGACCACGCTTTCCCACTGAGTAACAGGGACTAAGCCATTTTACTGTTTGGTTGCTTCCTTTGGCTACCCCAAGCCAGAGAGGCAGAAGAAACGCTTCAGTGCTCGCTCTTCCTCTGGCTGCCGAGCCATGCCCTTGGTGCCTCTGCTGCCACTTGGGGTATTAAGGAGAAAGAAAAGGTCACTCATTGGAAACACAAGTGATGAGCACCCAGACCTGTAGAAGACCAGGAAAAAGACAGGGACAAAGCGCCCAACAGAGAGGGGGTACTAGAAAGAAGGGTGCTTGAAACTGTTGAGCAATTTTACTTACTGCCATCACCATCATCTCTGCCTCTGAAATCCTACTGATCTCTGCCAATAGTATATTTGTCCCTGTTTTGGCAAGATGCCCTCTTGAGTCAGTTCTGGACAAGAACTGCTGGCAAACAGAGCAGCCTGGACTCTCTGCAGATGGGTGGGATCTGGAAAGTGTCACGTGCGCTTTTGAGGCTGGCATTCTGAAGTGGGATGTTGGAATGGGATGCTGGAAACCAACATCTGATTCCTGCTCTGGCTGAACAGATGGGCAATGGGAGATGAAGTATTAATTGTCAGTGGAAGTGCTCTTAGAAAGGAAAAAGACATTGTCATTCTGATAGGGTGATTATTACAGAGAAAAGGATTTTTAAGGATTTTAATTTCTTGCTAAACATGAGGAAGATTCCTGTACTAGTAAAGAATGAGGTTTGCCTATGAAGAATTAAATCTTTGTGTATCAGAAGCAACAACCCGCCTCAGCAGAACCTCTAATCTGCCTTGTAATTAACTATGAGCTCCAAAGAGCCTCAATCAACCACAAGTTGCCAGCTGAAAATTAGGACACAGTGAAGCTTAAGACCTTGGTATGCCAAGGTAAAATGCTTTCTTGCTTAAATTAATGACATCTCATTATCTTATAGCATATAACTTTGCCAATTAGAAGTATTTCATAACTAAGGTCAGTATCATCGTCTTCCTTTTCCACAAAAGGAGAAGTGGCAGCACAGGAAGGAGAAGTAGCACATCCATAATCATCCAGCATGTCCAATGGCACTTGCCACCACCTAATCAAGGACTCCTGAGTCTCAATCTGGTCCTGCAACTCCCAGATTTTCTTTTATTGGTGATAAACTATTTTCTGCATAGATTCAGAAACACCATTTAAACCTGACAGGAAAATGAATGCAGAAGAGAGGTTGGGGAACACATAGACTGTATAAATGCTTGCAGAGGGATTAGGCCCTGCCTTGAATGCTGGTTTGGTTGACATGGCCAAACACACCCTACAGCTCAGAGTCTATCCAGCAACCTGCCTCAGCCTTGATCCCTGTTAATTTAGTGAGACATTTTTCAGGACTGGATTTCCACAGATGAGATCACACACTGGTCCAAAAATACTACTGTCTCCAAATGCTCAGATTTGGATATATATTAGAAAGGTAAGTTACGTTTACTTTCAACTGCTAATGTACACAAATCGGAAGCATGCAGAAAAAATGCTGTCCTGTGTTAGGGTTTTTTCCTTAGTCTTCTTCTGAAAGAAAAGACACATGAACAGTTTTACACATCTTTATCGGAAGCGTCTGAAAAATGTCATTGCATGCCACTAGTTTCCAACACATTCTGTCAGAAGCACTTACATGGTAGAAGGAAGAAAGATTATATACGTGATGCTGCATTGCTCTATCAACACATACTGCAAAATAAGCAGCATAAACACCAATCTAACCAATAGTTTCTTTAAACATCATTTAAAAAGCTATAGAAGGAGCTATAGTAGTCATCTGAATGTTGTTTTCACATCTGCAGCACACACCCAGAAGAACAAAGCCAGCATGGAAAGACACTGCAGCTGAGGATGTGGTCAGTGAGACCTCATCCAACTAGACTATCCACTGCTTCTAATGCCTTTCAGTTCATGACTACTTTCACTAAAATGAACTTTCTAAAGCCAGGGTGAGGATTCTCTTTCCCAAGGTCTGATATTTACTTTTCTCCTTTTTCCAATACACTGAAGTAATCTCTCAACAGAGATCACAACAATACATGGCTGGATAACCCTGGTGCTTCCTGCCTGGTTCTTTATTTTCTAGTTTGTTTTTTCACACACCTGAACTCAAAAAGGTCAGATCATGAACACCACACATCACTTCTGCTCAGCAGAGCCACACAGGTTTTGAGTGCCGAGTTAAAACAGGGAAATGCACAGGGAGTTACCAACACAGCCCCTATCATGATATTGATGTTACAGCTGTGTGTCTTCTCCTCCACTCTGACTGCTGCTGCAAGGCTGGAGCACCCTCAGAATCATCATTTTAACACCAGAACACGGCTGAGAGACTGCTCCCCTTTCATTTCCTCGTTGTCATCCATGACTCCTTGGTTTCATACCATTATGTTCATGTAAGCCAAACAAACATCAGGTCACTATTCTGCCTTTACTCTGTATGATTTTAAGAGCAGCCTGCACACTGATTCCGTATCAGGCCAAGCCTCAAATGGGTGCAAACAGCTTACTTGCCACTAACTTCCCATTAACTGGACACATACATAGCAACTGCCACGGTGGACATGAGAGAACAACCTAGCCTGTACTTTGATATTTCTAAGGTCTAAATCTAGCCCTGATACAGAGACTGCTCTCTCCTGTCTTTGAAACAAATCTCCACGGTGTCTATCACCATCAAAGCAGTGCTCTGCTTTCCAGCTTCCACCTGTTTGAGCATGCTCATTTGGCTTACAGAAAGAAAGTGAATACACCAGAAAAAAAAATCAAAACTCATACATTAGTAGTGACATTCTTAGGGTTGCATATGACCTACACTTTATCACAGAATCACAGAATCACACAACGTT
>NW_010176357.1:0-6114 GCF_000695765.1 Mesitornis unicolor
TCTGTGATTCTGTGATTCTGTAACATATTCATTATTTGGCACAGTGTCTGAAGACCTCTTAAGTAGAACAGGGTTACATTTTTAAGTCTAACATGCAAAGGAACACAATCTAATCTGTGCATCTGATAAAACAGATGTCCTGTAATCCAGCATAGTTTACTTCCAGATTTCATCAGTAACCAGAGTTCAGGTGGTTTGAGTGGACACAGAGAAACTGGTAACTTCAAGGGGGAAAAAGGCACTAGTAAGATTGAAAAGAGGTGTAAAGAAATAGGGCCAGTCAAAAAGATATGTCCTGGCAAGCGAACATGCATAAAAAAATCAGTGTGAAAAAAAGCAGTGAATGTTTTAAGGCTGCTTTTGTTAGGAAGAACTGTTGAATTCAAACTAAAGATGCTGTGGGTCAAGTACTGTACATCATCTTTGAGATATGTTTGTATGAAAAGGACAGAGATGGAGCATGTGTGAACAGGTAAGTGCTAAAAAAAAGGAAAAATTAAGAGGAACTGAGATATGAAGAGAAGAGCAAGTAATTCGTGGGAATCCTACGTGGACAAGGATATAGATGGAGAAGACCCAAAGGTCCCGTAAGGAAGTAGAACCTTTGAAGAAAGGATTCCACCAAGAGGTGGAAAATGAGGCACAGAACTGGAAAGGAAGAAGGAAGCAGTGGATGTAAGGAAAGAAAAAAGAGAACAGGTCGTATTCTTTGGTAAGGTCTGTAGAAAAAAGGACGTATTTGCCACTGTGCCACCCAGCACGGGACATGGCTGGGTCAGCATGAATGACAAAACCACTGTTTGCTGAAGTTGGTGTACTGCTCATTTGCTGAATAGGAATTTTGGCATAACACGTCAAACAACAGCAAATTGATACAGATGACATAAAACTGACTTTTTGGGTCAGGGTGAATAAATGTGTACCTATTTCTATTGAGCATGGTGTGAAGTAACAGTGAATGCAGAGGAGCTGAGGAAAAGAAGGATGGAGATGATGCTGTGATTGAATAAACAGCACAGAAAATAATCATATCTAATAAAATATGCTCTTACCAGTGCACCTGGAGAATTCTCCTGCTTTACACAGAATTTTCCTCATTATTTCCTATTTCTGTTTTCCTTCATGGTTATGGCTTTGCTACAGAAATGGCATTACTAACATTCAGTTTATATCATCTCAAGTCAGTTTCAAACCCAGTAGAGAGTGGCAATTTGTGCAAAATCATAAATTAAACTTCTCAGAATGACTGAATTACCTTGTGGGGCATTTTATGACCAGCAAAAGAGCCTGCTTTGGCCAAGCTGCAGCCTGTGTCCAACAAGGTTCAGCCACAGTATGAGGATGGTGCCAGCATTAGGGTGTGGGTGTTGAAGAAATTAGGGGCAACACTTGGATGTTGCTTCAGATAAGGCTTCCTTCAGCTAAACCTGGCATTTTTGCCACTTCATCTAATTGCTATTACTTTCTTTCTTGTGTATTTTTCATTCCCCTTCTACTTGCATTTATTTTTTATTTCTTCCTGGGGCAAATTCAACCTAAGGCTGCTTTTATAATGTTTTTTCAGAGGATCATTACCTCTTCTTAATTCAAGCAACACCACGAATACAACAATTTCCCTGCTTACTAACAGTGATAGTGTGGCTTAAAACAGGCGCAAGCAGCACTGAAGATGGCAGGCCACTGAGTTCTGGCTGGTGCTCAGGGCTGGTGGCACAGGGGATTCACAGAGGGCTCTGCGCAAGGCAGGAGCTGCCGCCTGCCCACCCTTTCCTCTTGCACTCTGTCCCTGGCACTGGCTGCTCCACACCTGCCACCTGAAGAGCACCTTGTCTCTTTGGAAAGCAATATTTCCTGATTACCGGTGAGCTTCTAGTGGCACGGACAAATGTATTTTGGGAAAAAGAAATACAGTCTGGCGTCCCGCTCCTGAAAAGCTGCTCACCTCATGCAAGGTTTCCATAACAGTAAGGTCAGGGAAGTAACACATCTCTTTGACAGGAAGATAGCACAATACATTTTCTGGCTCTATTACACCGTCTCCATGCAATCTGGACAAGGCATTTCATGACTCGTTTGCCTCAGTTTCTCATTTGTAAAAATGAAGATAGAAATCCTTCTCATCTGTTTGGACTCTAATCTCCTGGGCACAGTCTCAAACAAGGTTTTACAGCACACAGTCTAGCAGGACCTATGTTTTACTGAGGGTCTTGTTCCCTTTTAATACAAACTTGAAACTCGTGTTACTGAAATGCTATTTATATTTGTCATAGTATTCGTTAAGTTGTTAGAAATATCAAGTGAGACTACTAGTTTTACAAAATTTGCAACCAGCACGTTAATAATAATAATATATATCACGAGGCAGAGGTGTTTAAAATGGTGTCTCTCAAGCACTTTGGGAAGAACTTTCCACTGCCTCTGTGGAGCATTCTCATTCTTCCTAATTGCCAGCATACTGGAATATGCTGGGATCACCACACAAACACATATTTATATTTCAGCTTAATAAAATGACTTTTTTTTCTAACCTGCAGTCTCATGTACTTGCCATCAGGTACATGTGCTCACAGGGGAAGGATCCTGAATTACTTGGCGGGTATCGCTAACATAGCACAGGGAATCATTAGTAGCGGCAGATTGTTGTGAATGTGCAGAATCAAGTCAGAGACACAGTAACGTATAAAATGTATATGTACACACACACACACACAGAATGAGTGCATTTGAAAAGCCAATGCAACAGTAAAGCTTCCTCCAGCGCACAATGCTTTGTTTATTGCTATCAGTGCCCCTGTGAACGACAACCCACATCACTGGAGGAGATCAAAGGCCACAGCTTTAACTCCTCAGGAAAGTCCCACATCAGAACAAAAAGTCAAAATTTCAGGCGAAACAAAAATTCCAACAAATGAATATATCTAACTATATCAAAGTGGCTTTTTAGGATATAGTCCCAGTGCTTCCTTTCAACCAAACCCTTTATATCCCATGACAGCACTTCAACCTTACCAAAATGAAACTTAAATGATCTTTTTTCAAACACCTTGATCAAAATCAGCTTGTTCCCACAAAGTTTTTGAGGCTGCTAATCTCTGTTTTCCGTCATGAAGGCTGTAGTGCTCTGTCACTTGTCAAATGCCGTGTCACGCAATTATTTTAAAACAAAACCCATTTTCTCTTTCCTGCACTCCTTTTCCTCCCTAATCAGCAACAGAAATAATCAAATTGGTAAGCACGGCCTGGTCTTGTGTCCATATGCTCCATTATGTCCATACCAGGGGTAAAAGAAGTCACGGTAAAATTTTGTGTTAAAGTATCAGTTCAAACTGTAGAGAGATAAGACCCGGGATAGACACTTGGAACAGACAGATCCATAGATTTTGTAGACTAAATGCTAAAATCACACTGAAGGAAATGCTGCCCTATGAGAGGCTTGTAGGATTTATCCAGGATCCCCTGAGAAGCTAGCAAAGCTGGTAGAGAACCATCAGATTCATTAATGCCAACTTATGTTACTCAATAGCCCTTAGTGGTGCACTTTTCTGCTATTTTTTCCCAGGATGTGGCTTTATACTGTGAGTTAAAGACTCCAGATCCACAGATTGCAAAGTCTGAGGTCAGAGAGGCATGGGCATAATTATCATCTGGGCTGTCACTGGTGGGAGAGGTGTCTTGTGTGTCTGTTTGCTTATAGGGGGATAGTTTTAGCTTTCTGCTGTCCTATCTGAACATGAAATGGTAAGAAATCCAGAGGATCCCAAGTCTGTATGGGAAATTAAGTCAGAATTAGGGTACAGGGAAGCTAGCTGACGTCTTGAAAGTTTCTTTTCACAAAGCTACTGAGCCAAACTAGACATGGAAAAAAATCTTGGAGATGATGCTGCCTACATATGCCATAAACAGATGTAGAGTTGGATTTTGTCCACATAGCATGAACATTTAAAACTCAGTAGAGACAGGATATGCAAACGAAGAGGGAAACTTTGTGCATTCACTCATACACTGACTTATAAAACTGAAGCTGATGGGTCATAAAAATATTTGAAGATGTTTACATGAAAATTTCACTTTGCTTGCAGCAGTAGCTGTTTCAGCAGCATATTCTTCCAATAAACTCTATGTAATAAGGCAACCTTTTTTCACTACAAGTGCAGAATGATATTGCCTGATTCTAGAAGATCCAGGTTATACAGTGTGTTGTGTGAGAATGCTCCACAATTATTTCTCACTGATGCTTTCTGTAGAGAGTAAAGCAGAACTTGATACACTCTTTAGCCATGGAAGTAAAGAGGATGGCTGAGGCAAGGCTTCCCACCTTGGTCTACACCCCTGTGACAACCGAGTGAGAGATGGATCTTTGCTACTGCCACAGCTCTGCTTTTCTCTTGGGTCCCACCATCTTAATGGAAATCCAGAGCTACTCCACACAGCTGCTCTTCACTTAATCTAAAAAAAGTCAGTATTAAAAGGCAGCCTTTTTGGCCAGACCTGACCAGGGACAATGCTGTGTCCTGCAGGAATGCTTGAGGTAGCCTGAAAGGACTGTCCAGCAGTAGGCGACAGCATATAGTGTGGATACCAGGACCCTGTGCACAGCCCTGTACTGTGCTGTGCAGACAGACACCATGACACTTATGGACAAGAGACAGCAGCACTTCTCAAGCCCACACAGGGATGCCTAGATCTGACCTGTGCAGTGGGAGGTGGTGCCCTGTGCTGGACTTCCCGTGTGTGCTGCTCTGCCACTGCAGGGCACAGAAGCACACAGCCCTGAGGCAGGTGTAAGTTCTATACCACATTGCTTTGCATCTGGACAAGGCTTTGGATCCACATGAAGAAATCACAGCAGGAGTGAGGACTGGTGGGCTGATGAGGTGTACAGCCTGGCTTTGGGGTGGCAGACAAAAGCAAAAGGGACCCCACAATTCAAACAGAGCCAGTGGCAACCTCAGGAGTCACTGTAAAGGTACTTCAGTTTCTCAAGAGAACAAAAGTTGTGCAGCTAAGCATAAGTAAAAATGAAGTTTTTGAGAAAGGTCTCAAATTCTCATTTTTTATTCATTCCAAACATGAATGAAGAGTCAGAAATGTGAATTTTCCCTGGATCAGGAAATTTTGGAAAATTCCCCTTTGGAGAACCCCATGAGGAGTGTGTCACACACATCAACACATACACATGAACATATGGGGCTGGTGGCAGAGAGCAGGTGGCAGTCCAGTCCTCGCAGGGGCTAGGAAGCCAAGGCAGTTCATAGCCCACCAGCTGGGTTGCTGGAGGTCATGGGGAGCCTGGCAAGCCCAAGGATTCATGCAGCTTCACAACCCCAACAATGGGAAAGCAAAGTGCCAGCTGCTCAGGCAGCCTGGGGACGTCAGCAAAGCTCCAGACAGTCTTGTCAGTGATCTCAAGAGCTTGCCAAGGGCTGCCCACGAGGTCAGGTCTGGCCAGGTGAAGTGGGATAGGCACATTTCTGAACCAGGCCTTTTGTTCCCCTGAACCAGCCTTTCCTAAAGAAAAACTCTCTCCACTGGCAAGCTGCAAGAGCAGAGTCCTTCTCCAAGCCCACATGCCCACAAATGCCCTGCCGTAATCATTTTCTGACCATTCTGCACCATCTTCTAACCTTTCTCCATTGCTTGAAAGGGGAGGTTTTCAGAGGGGCTTGCTGAGGACACAGAACCACGACACGCTGGCCGTGGCGCAGAGGCAGTGTCTCTGCCCCTCTGCTGCCAGGGCTCCCAGCAGCACGTGGTGGTTGCTGCTCCCTAGATGAGCCCTGTCCTGGGCAACCTCAGTATGGGTCTCTTGTACCGCATTGAATGACCCAGGTTTCACAGACTGGCCCTCATCACACAGCAGTACTTTCAGTTTAGCAAACTCTGGCAAAAGCAAACATTTCCCAAAATGCACCTCTGATTTACATAGAAAAATCTGAAATGAAACCTCCACAGTGTCAGTGTCAGCAGCATCCATATCACTAGATACAATCCAGACAATTCCTACAATTAATGAACTGGGAAAATTACAGGTAAAAGAAAAATGACTGTGTGAAAAAGGCCTTGAAAGGCATGGAACAGACAATGAGTTTTTTCTACTTTTTATTTCTCTTTCCC
>NW_010176357.1:6145-17030 GCF_000695765.1 Mesitornis unicolor
CCTTCCCTCACTACAACCTTATGCATAATTGTTTGGTCAGTTTGTTCTTCCCTGAAACTTTTACCAAAATGGATTAGGTAAGCCATGCTCTGAAACAGATTGAAAATGGAAAAGATGTAAATATATAGCATATAACTTATAAAATTATATATATATGTGTGTGGGTGGGTGCTGGAATAAAAAAAGCTACTGTTACTTGCTGGTAGAACAACATATCAACAACAGTTAGAGCTGACTTGAAGGTTAAATATCAGGAAGGAATCCAATTTCTCTTGTCTATTCAGCTCAGCGGTGTGTTAGATTGCGGCTGGAGTGTGCTTATGGAGTGTGGGATATGAAGTAGGCTAATCAATCCCTGCTGCTTCATTCTCAGGTTCTTCTTATATCAAGTCCCTGCCCTCAGGCAGCCTTCAGCTTTCCAAAAGCCAATTCCATACAAATAAAAATTGCGACCTGCAGCTAGAGGGTGAAGCTGAGTTTTCCCCTCGTGATTAATCTCTTCTTGGGTGGCTTTCAGGAAAAAAAGAGGAGAAAGAGAGGGGGAAAGAGGAAAAAAAAAGGAAAAAGAAAAACCATGCATGCTGCAGCTTTGTGAAAGAGTTTTCCTATTGAATGAGCCCAGTGCTCTGGAGCCAGCTTATCAAATGAAAGAATTCATTTTTTTTAACAGTGCCTCGTGTTGACATTGAGAAAATGAGCTATCAAACACTATGATTAAACTTCAGCTGCCATAATTGTCGTCCGAACAACTGCATGGTGGAACTGAAAAGCGTTTTTTTTAACCAGCTCTATATGGTTCACCAGTAATACTCAGTTTAAAAGGTTGTTGCTGCTAGCAAGAGAAACAAGGCTTGAAATTAACTTTTTCCAATCCATAGACAAAATTAAACATAGGTATTTGAGTCACACAAACAACAGGTAAATCAGATGTGCTTTAAATTTCGTTTTAGTCATTTTATCTGCCAAGGGGTAGCTTCAGGATATTAAAATATCTGAGCATTTTCTTGTTTCACTGCATTTGACTGGATGAGTCCTGCCTTTTATTTTGAGAGAGAACAGACAGACAGACAGGCAGACAAAAAGAAGTGCAAGGAAGGGTGGCTAAAACACTCGATGTGGTGCAAGTGGGGGCAGAGGGAGGGGAATCTAGAGAGATGTGGATTTTCCCTGCAACTAAAATTAAAGATCTGATATGAGCAGGGGACAATCTAAAACACAATTGCCACACTGCATGCAATTATTGCGCCATCTCCTTTCTGCCCTGGACTAGTACATTCATTCACCTGAGGGTTACAGGGACACTAAGTATTTTATATTACTAAGTATTTTATATTAATTCTCAGCAACCTTTTTACATACATCCTCAAGAGACTGTGGCTCATCGAGGAGGCTAGAGAAGTCCTCCAGGGAGGGTGGTTAGATGCACGATACCTCAGGAAGGTGGCACACACTGTGACAGCAGCCCTCTGGCCAAATGTAATACTCTGGGAAATGAGCTGTTGCACAATTAAATCTCTACTTCAGATTGTTAAAAAAAAATCAAACACTACAGGACAGATGACAGTGCAGTGAACATGAAGGAAAGAATGATAGGGAATAATTGAGGGCCAGGTTACGAGACTATAAACAGTTTAAATTGGAATATTTCCTTGACACTGCCCTGAGCTTGCTTGGAATAAGCCTCTACCCTCCTTCCTGAGGGAAGGCTGCAGAAGCTGGACTGTGCTGTAAATCAGGATGCGCACGTTTAGCTTGGCTGAGGATCTGGCCTTTGCCGGGAAGGAAGAGCTTTCCCCAGCCCGTCCCCAAAGCCCTGCAGTCAGCACTGCGCACCACTAGGTGTCCACCCCAGCCCCGACGGTCCAGGGCACTGCACCCCATCGAAACACCTTCCGTCAGAAGTTGGCATTTCTTTTCTCAGTACTCCCATCAAATCAGCGTTGCATTATTTTTCGAACTTAAATCGCTTTTTTTTCCCGTTTCCACCTCCCTCTACCTACTCAGACAGGTGATTTTGCAAAGTCAATTACACAACCTGATCAGCCTTCTGTTTCCTGAACATATGGGAATAACATTCTGAAATAACAATAACATTTTCATCATTATCAGAGACTCTCACACTCTGAGCTTCACTTTACCCCTTTCCAAGAGCAAAACTGACAATGTCTAGGGCTTGTTCGGGATACTCAGGGGTCGAGGCTGTTGCTTGCGAGCAGATTTCATTATTTGAGCAGAGCAGCTGCAGAACCAGTGAGGTGCAAGATGACTTAGGCATGGGTAAGAGTTAGGAGCAGAGCTGGAGAGAAAGGGACAGCTTCCAGAAAAACAACTTTAGCAACAGATTGGACGCTGTTGATGAAAAATAACACAGGTCTGCAAATCTAGGGAATGGTATCCACTCAGTAAAAAAAAAAGAATTTGCACATGTAAAACTAAGAAAACTCTCAAGTCACTCAGATCTGTTACTTCCATCATATCCTCAACAGCTTATTTAGCAATCTAGGTCTAGGATTTTTCCCACCTTCTGGACTGCACACACAAGTTATTATTGTAGGGCTGCTTATGCACGCTGAGCTGCATTCCCATGGTTGCTGTTTGTAGGGTCACTCAGACATGCTGCCTGGATCATGACTATTTTCAAGCATCCTGAGCTGCTGGAAATTACTCATTTATCAGAAGCAACAGCAAAGATGTTTATGTGAGAAACAAAGATATGAAAAAGGTACTCAAAGCCAAATTTCGGGCCAAGCTGCAAAGGCGCTGGGCAACATATTATTCATTCATCATAGGGTCTGCAATATGAGGATGGCAAAGTTATAATCAATTAAGAAAACAGAGTCTGACATTGCAATACTCTTAGCTTAAGGAAACCAAATAAAATATCACAGCTTGTTCAGAAAGCTCATTTTGAAATCTCAGTATAAATAAGAGTTATAAACACACATTCTTGCAGCTAGCTTTTGGGTGAACTGTCTGATACATTTGCTGCTGTGCAGAAAGCTAAATTAGCTTTTAAGATGAGTCTTTCATAAAAGGCCTTGGAATTCTCTCTTATGCGTCATCTCCTACATTTGAAATGTTTTGATTTAAAGAATGCAGTCTTTTGTTCCTGTGATCAACTTAACATTTACGAAGAGACGAGCCTAATACAGTCACCTCTAGAAAAAGACAAAATTTTGATCTTATTCTCAAGAAATCTTATTGAGCACCATTGCAAATGAATTCCAGGCAGTATTGGAGATGCGGGGAAACACTGAGGCAATACACCTGCAGGTTGTTTGGGATTTGGGTTGCTCTTTGGCCAGAAAGAAACTGTGATGTTTGCACTAGCTGGTGAGGAGAAAGGGAACCCCTGGCCTCTCTGCATTTAGAAACTCTTCCTGTCAGGCTTTTCTCTGGGTGACAGAAGTGCTGGGCTTTAACTTGCACACATTGTGCTAAAGCAGCAATAAAACTGTGACAAACTGGCAAAAGCAGGTCAATTCACAGCTCAGGCTGACACCACTTTTTTCAGTTCATATTGGTCGATTACCAGTCAAATTTCAGGTACAGGAGAGACAGTGGAAGAAAAAGGCATCATTGAGACACATCAAGAGTGTCACATGCGGCAGTCATGGCTCACATAGGGACCCAAGTAGTCTTACCTCTCCTGCTGTTTTTCACCAGCCCTCACCACCACAAGTATGTGTGAGATAGCTCATGGGAGAAGGCCCTGGAGACACCCACAAACCAGGCACCTTACTGGCCCCACAAACCAGAGGAGACCTCAGGCAGATCCTGTGTGACTGGGAATCCCAGGACCAGGCTTCTGAGATGCCTGGGCTGTGGAGGGCCCTGTGCTCACAGCTGCTCCAGGCGCTGGTTAAACTAAAGGCTGCTAGCATATTCCCACGTACGTCAGCGCCTGCCAATCGCATGTAGGGTGTCTTTTCTTTTCCTTCCTTTCCCACAAGTCCAAAGGAAGGCAACAATTCATACAGCACAGTATCTCTGCTTTTAAGTTGGCATGTTCATCCACTGAAGCTTCTTTTTTCACTGTGTTCAAACTTTGGTTAAATTAATACTTCACAGTAAAAAACAGAGCTAATCATATCATTGCCGCCTGAGACTAGCTGTGATTGACAACCCTTCTGAAAACACAAGCCCATGACTCAGTGCATACAACACGATTTGTGAAGGGCAAAATGAAAACTGCCTGGCAAATAACTTCAGAGTGGAAGTGGAAAAATAATATGCAGGATGGAGTATAACAGACAGGCAAAAAACTTGCTTAAACCCCTAAATATCATCTGCTTTCCTGTTACAGGTTGGTTAGAGAAGAGAAGGATGCTACATCCTCACATTCAGTTTTAACTACATTCCTAGGTGGTTTTTTTTACCTTTTAATGCAAAGTTGTTTGCCTCACTTTTGCCATGCTACCTACAGAGAAATTACTTGTATTTATAGAGTATTTATTCTCCTTTAGCACTATCAGAATCAACTGCCTGTCATGGCTTTATAAGCTTCTCTTTCTGAAAAGTGTAGGAGCGAGAGCTGGACTTTGGTGTTCAAAACCAGCCTTGGATCTCTGAGTCCAGCCCGGGTACTGCAGGCTTAACATCACATAATCCTTTTCATAAATTTGCTTTCTGATTGGGAAACATCTCACACACTCTGGCTGCTGCTATGAAGTAACAAAAAGTAAATCCAATGAGTCTTTTGTCTTTTAAAGGGAAAAATATAACAAAAGTTAAACAACTCCCCTCAGTTAATGACAAAAACACATAGTAGCTTCCTTCAGACAAGCCAAAGGCAATGTTCAGAAAAACAGCTTGTTTCATCCAAGGGACAAGAAATACTGAAATTCAGAAAAATACAGAAATTCAGGAATCCTTTCCTGACTCATGCCATCAACTCAACCATCAAACCTCTTTCTTTCACAATAAACAGGAGGTTGGGGATGACTGTGGGAAATAAACCTTTGTATTGTTTAACCTGATTTCTATACCAAATATCTGCACTGGGAGCAACAATGGTAAGAGAAAGGGTTTATCTGTTTCCCACCAAGCTTTCAGTGGTGATCATTCTGATGTTTCTACCATGATAGCAAGTAAAATTCATCTAATCGTTACAAAGAAAAGAGATAATCAGTACTTACATCGTCTTCTATCCCTTTCAGGAAAGCTGAAGCACGTCCAGTCATGGTTCTAGCAGGAAAGTCTGAGGTATCTGATTAGTACCTGAAATAAAATAGCTGGAGAGTTCTCAGGAAGGCAGTTGAGGCTGCTTGGTTCCATCAGAGGCTTCTGGAGCTCCAGAGGTTGGGCAGAGAGGGGATCACCAACAGGTGCATCCTTCAAGAGGATGCATATAATTGATTATATATATATATTTATTATATATCATATCATATCATATCATATCATATCATATCATATCATATCATATCATATCTAAATCATATAATTGATTCAGTGACATTAACCCTCTGAATTCTGGGAATGAATGTTGATTACAAATAGTCCTTGCAGCCCTAGTTGGCAGGTACAAAGGTAAGGCAAGTCAGTTTTCATCTCATAGTTGAACAAAAAGCTGAAACAGAGAAAAGTACTAAATACATAGGTCCAAGGTCTCTTATGGCATATGTAATTGCAGCTATACTGGATTTAACAAAATTCCACCTATTTACATGAGCTACTGTGTGTAGCTGAGCTTGTCCAAGCAGTTTTCCATGGTCAGGGGCCTATTAGGCATTCATAATAATTGCAGTTGGTAGTATTGCAAAATCTTAATGCTGCCTGACACTTCCCAGTGAATCCAGTTGCTCTTAGTTTTCCCCCATAATACTAATTCAGGCTGGAATTGGTATCCCAGATGTTTACACAGAATCACAGAATATCAGAAGTTGGAAGGGACCTCAAAAGCTCCCCCAGTGCCACCCCTGCCAGAGCAGGATCACCAGAGCAGTCACACAGGAACACGGCCAGGCGGGTTTTGAATGTCTGCAGAGAAGGAGACTCCACAACCTCTCTGGGCAGCCTGGGCCATGCTCTGCCACCCTCACACTCACAAAGTTTGTCCTCATGTACAAATTGAACCTCCTATGCTCCCGATTGCTCCCATTGCCCCTTGTCCTGGCATTGGACATCACAGAGCAGAGCCTGACTCCTTCCTCCTGACACTCGCCCTTTACAAATTGATACCCCTGAATGAGGGCACCCCTCAGTCTCCTCTGCTCCAAGCTTAAGAGACCCCACTTAGTTGAAATTGCACCAAAACCAGGTGACCCTTCCAAGGATGAAATTAGAGAAAAATACACTGTTTTGCCTTTGTTCAACAAATATATGTACTTTTTTTTTCAGTATGTGTTTCTGTTTGGTTTCTGCCATCTAATTGCAGTGTTACGCTCTTTCCACTACAGAAATTTTGCAATTTAGCAGAAGGAGAAAAGGAGGGGATGCCCCACTGTTAAGACTGTGGGCTTTGCTGCCCACTGAAGAGGATCATGTATCGATCTCCTCCTTATCAGTTCTCCTCACACTGGAAAGAGTCTGTGTCTTATCTTTCCAGCTGGGGTGGGTTCTCTTTCATTTGATCAGTGGAGAAAAACCTAGCCATGGCCAAGGGGTGGGACAAGAACATCTCCTGGTCCAGGTTTGTTGAGGACTGTGCAGTAAGGCCCATCTCAAAAGGAACAGGGTGTCAGGTTATGGCCCTTGGTAAATTATTTATCACCAATGATTCACTGAGCTGTGTTAATCAATAGAAATGACAATACATCTATAAAAAGAACCTTATGTGACTTGTGATGTGTTATTTTGTGGGAGCATTCCTCTAGATTTGTAAAAATGTTCTACCATTCCTGTATGTTCAACTTCATCTTCAAGAGGAAAGGGTAAAAATAGACAGTCTGCTAAAACGGATTTTATTATAAATTATTATTCTATAAAGTAATCGGTGAGATTATTAGAGACACTGATTACATTGTGATTCTATCTAGGAAAATTATACCCAAGGCCTGTCACCCTGTTTGACAGGACTGCATTTATTCCCTTTTGTGGGAACCACCCAGTATAGTGGCTGTTTCAAGGCCAAGGGAAGCAAGGCAGACATCTGCCCCACTAACCACAAGAACAATCTAACCACCTTCCTATTTTGGACCAGGCTGTCAATGAAGTGAATTGACATAGCTCCACTGATGCAAAGTTTCAGGCAGATACGAAGAAGTGCCAGGTCCTGTCCCTTCATTCCAGCGGGGCTGTGCTTGCATCCACTGAAGAAGCAGTGATTTGTTTTTAAACCTGCATGAAGAATTATTTTCTGGAAACAGTTCCCTTTGGCTTTGTGCCTTTCAGAAAAAATGTATCCAAAACCCTCAAAAGGTAAAAGAAAACAGAAGGGCTGAGGAAAAATGACTTCATTCACTGATATTAGAGATAGACTTAATGATAAAAGAAAACTTCAAAAAGGCTTGAGTCAAATTTAAGATAAATACATTAATTAAGATATAGTTAACACAGTAATCTAAAATTTCCTGGAGACTTAATGAGTTTGGAGCCACTAAAGCTGCACTAAGCACAGGAGACATAATCAGAACCAGAACTGACACATAGCTCAAAATCATTTCAATTATCTCTTTCACTTACATTAGCCAGAAAAACGGTAAGCAGTCAGTGGGATATAAGCAGCATAGTCAGGCAACATCAATGGGCAGCAGACAAAGGCTAGGTCATACAGTATACTGAGAAGAGAGCTTGACCTTTGGAATTGAAATATAGGCATTTTAAGCTCCAGTGGAATGTATCAGAATGGCCTTTTTCAACTTAAATGCATAAAAGGTCAAGGAGAGGTCATATTTGGCTTTGGGTTCATCAGCACAGAGCATATCCCAGCCCTTTCTTTATTCATTCTCATTTCAAAACGGGTTTTCAAACCTCTCTGGCATGGCATAAATATTCATTCTCCAGGGCCAGATTTTCAGTTGGTGTAAAACAGGATAACTGCACCGAAATAAGGAACCTTTGCCAATTTATACAATCTCAGAATCTGGCCATCCTGTTCACATTCTTCTGAGACACAGAAATGGCAATTTTGAAACTTTTCCTGGAGCAAACGCTTCCAACAATAATGATGCATGTTGAAATTTGAGACTTTGACATTTAAATTGTCTGAGGTTTTCATTGAAAGGCATGGCAGGAGGTATCCTCCAGAAGAGCCAAGCAGAGAGTAAATACTGCAACAATCTAGTTTACTGCTTCTCTCTGTGTTCACCCTTCAATAGCAGTTTTATGCCTTTTTCAATATTCCCACAATTCTTTTTAGATGGGAAAAAACTTTTCTGTGCCCTTATAAATTGCTTTGGAAATGGAGAACGACAGAAAAAAATAAAAGGGACACTCGTGAATGTCATTACCACTTTAACCCTGCAAGGAGAGACCCTGCTTCTGTAACAGGGCACCAGGTTGCCTCTGGTACCTAGCCCGTTAGTGACACAGCGACTAGATAAATACAGGGTTACCATCCAAAGTCAGATTGTGGCCATCTTAATGAACACAGTTACTTAACTTGGGTATCAGTTGTTCTCCCCTCTGAGGGAAAGGATGAGATCAAGTCTCAGTGACCGTTTCCAAAGGATCACAAACCGCGTGAACACCTTAGTGCACTAAGGTAGTTTCTAAGATATTGGTAAAGAAAAAGCGCCTCTCTTTTTTAGGACAGAGAATTCATTTGAAGAAATAAAATAATATCAAACTTCTGCTGCCTTGGATAACTATTTTTATCCTAAAATAGATAATAAATAGGAGTATTTCTTTCTTTTTATTTTCTTTCTGAAGAGTTTCAGATGACACTATTCAATGATTTTCAGAGACTCTTAGGAAAAACACAGCTCACCCCAGGTGGCATTGGTTTTCATGTGGCATTTCTTAGTCTTTATCCAATTTCACTTCTGTTCCTCAGCATGCAGGACAATCAACACAAAGCAGTCAATATTTCTCTATATTGAGAGTCAATTCCAAAGAAGAGGATCTCATTTTATTTTTTGTTTTATTTGTCTGTAATATGCTTATCCTTAAATGAACATTTTAGACACAGATTCCAAATTATGCATTCATTGGAAAGATTAACTATGATTAACAAATTCATGCTAAACAACTGTGTTTAATTGGATTTTTGTAAGTAGCTAAATGTGAATGCTTCTCAGTTCTTCTATGTGGAAAACAAAACAAAAAAGTAGTTTTAAAATATCTAATGAGGGACAAACTCTGTGCCGCTGACCTATCTCCACTGGTGATGTACCCTTCTTCCCTGCATTCCCCTGCATGCAAAGTTCTCCTAATCTAGTCCTAATAACGGTTAAAGTTATCTGTCTAATCAAACTAATTAGCACTGGTGAACGGAGACATAATCATAATAGAAAGCAAATGCCAGTTTTACAAAATGAAAACGCCATATGTGCAGTAATTAGTGAACCACAGGCACTTTTTATAAATCATATTTATTGGTTCGTAAACAAATCAAATCCTAAATGAAATGAAAGTTACCATTAAGGAACACCAATGAATAAACAGATACAGTGACTAGGCCTGCTGGGTTCGTTGTGCAAGGAGTTGTGTAAGAGTACCCCCCTCTTCTGAAAGTTCCCTTAGAGGTGTTCAAGGCTTTTTACAGAGTACATCTGTGTCATCTTCTTCAAGTCACAGCATGGATGTAGTAGCTGATCTAGGGAAGCTGCAGCCTGATCATATGGGCTGTTCTTGTCTGGAGACCAGATGGTCATAAATTAGGATATTCAGGTTACATCCATGATGAAAAATGTAGTACTAATAAGTACTTTAATAGCGTTCTACAGTAGACCAGGTTTCACCAGAAATTTCACATGGATTTTGTCACCTCGCATAAATGATGATATAGTATGAAATATATTTAATGGCAATCGCTCCCACTCAAAAAAAAAAAAAATTTGCCAAAATGCATGAACCTCTGATTGGCTTTAAACCCCAAATCTTCTTTCTTTTACTAATGGTGGTCAGGTCATCCCTTAAAGGAAATTATAAAAAAAGGAAAAAAAAAAAAGGATTTGTAATGAGAACATTTTTGCAGGTTATAAATTCTCCTAAATACTCACCTTAAAGGAGTTTCAATTACTCATTGATTGCTTCTTTCTCACCAAGAAGCTCAGTATTTGGCTAAAAAAACCTAACCAGCAGAGGCACACTTTCAGCTGGCTTCAGACTGAACAAAGGACTATTTTACTCCTCAGAGACATAGCTTAAATATATAGTACTGGAGAGACACACAGCCCAAATATAAAGTGTTGGAGGCTCAGGCTGAAAAATCTGACTCAATACTCACTGGAAAACTTAGCTAAAATTAAGAAGGTTTGTAATAAATGGCACATATCATTACATATCTGATCACAGTTTTCATGGCTTTCCTCTGTTACACGAAATACTGCCAGCAGAAAAATTATGAATAGATATATTTTTGGAGGTATAAAAACTACTTCTTTTCTCTAGCTGTTAAAATAGTGTATAGGCTGAGACCTCTTCTTTACATAGAGTGCTCTTGGATTTAATATAACCTGGTTGTTTCCAAGCTTTGGGCAGAGACCAGCTTTCCTTTCTACAGTTTTGCTTAAAATACTGCAGAACTTGGTCTTTTGGGTTCGTGAACCATTTTGCTCTTGACAAAACGAAGCCTTCAAATTCAGCAGCTTCTGCAGACAAGATCGGATCATGAATTTTCCTAAGTCTGCAGGTATTCACATTTGAGTGTTACCTTAGCCGCATCCTTCTTTTAAAGCTGATAGTATAATATGTTGAAGTGGTACTTAAGAACAGACTGCACTCATTTGTGCTCTGAGGTCATGGCACAATAGGCTGAATCCATGGGCTGAGGCCAATT
>NW_010176358.1:0-2862 GCF_000695765.1 Mesitornis unicolor
GGGCTGCAGATGCACATTGGTGGCTCCTGTCCAGTTTCTCATCCACCAGTACCCCCAGTCCTTTCCAGCACAGCATCTCCCAGCCTGTATCAGTAACGAGGATTGCCCCTACCCAGGTGCAGGACCCTTCACTTGCCCTTGTTGAACCTCATGGACCCACTTCTCCAGCTTGTCCAGGTCCCTCTGGATGCCATCCATAGTCCTTGTTGCTAAAGCTCTAAACAAGCGGGCCCTTAAGGCCAGCATTAAGTCACATACTGTACAATAAGGCTTTCAGCCTGCAGCATCTTTGAGCATCTTGGCCACTCTCTGATTTACAAAGGAAGAGAAAAATCCCAGACTCACCAACTTTTTCATGAGGTTTCGTGGCGATTTCCTCCCAGGTGTTGGTTTCAAGGTTGTACGCGTGGATCTGAAGGGAGAAAGAGGAGCCATTACTTCCACCTGTTTCTCCCAGCACTACAATGATGCAGTTACAGGGAGCCACCATAAATGACACCTCTTTTTCATTAGGTGTGAAAACAAAACCAGCTAAGCACAGCCAGTGACTAAGCAGGTGTGAAATCACCTTCAAAGCGTGCTGGCTTACTAAAGCTTTCATTATCGGCTTTGCAATTTGAGCCCCACAGCTGAGGAGAAAGAATATTGCTTTGAAAGAAAACTGGATCAATTAAAACCCCTGCCCTCCAGATCTCAAAACTATTCAGAAATACTCATCTCATACTGCACGTAAGGAGAAAAGAAATGTAGAGAATGAGGGATAAAAAGTGATGTTAACCGCTGCAGTGTCCATTTGTTTGGAGGCAGTTTGACTGTTTAAAGTCTCCTCGTTCATAATTGCGGTGTTCCAAGCTGAATTCACTCTTCCCTCCCCAAACTGTATTGGGGAAAAACGTGCACCGCAAGAAAGGAAATTAAAGCATAAAATTAAGGGAGAAGACAAGAAAAAAGAGTCACCATATCAATATATGAATTTAATTAATTAAATCATTAATGAATTTAATTCCTTTCTTTGCCACTTCCCTGTTTTGGCACAAATTAAAGATGTCCTAAGAGTATTTAAATTAGAATTTTTGACAACAGATCTACAGAAATGAAGCTGTTTCGCAGGTCGCTGTAGTCACTGGGTACCAGATGCATCATTTTTAAGTCAACAGGAGGTGTTCGTGGCAGCACCAGTTTTTATAGAAATAGGAGAACAATCTGCTCCTAGTTATCTATTTTTTTTTTACCAAGCTCTCTGGACAAAGTCAGATAAGGAGACTGTGCTGGTTATGCTTCAATGTAGAAAATGTCTTATCAGATCTCCTATCAAGGTTTCTGATCACCTTACCTTATCTAAGGAATAAGCTGTCCAGGAAGTTCCCCCTCCCAAGATGTAAATCCGCTGACCGTCATGTGCGATTTCATGTCTGTACCTGAAGGTGCAAGGAAGGATGTTTAGCAGCACAAGAAATTGGTGCAAGTGTGCAACAACAAATCTTGCTGGAAAACACTACCATATTTAAGTGGTTTAAGAAGACACCCCCAGCCTGGCTATGCTGTATCAGTCCTTCAGGTTGGGAGCTTTCAGATGTGGAAGCTTTTGTGAGCAATCTGAGCAGCATCCCAGAAGGCTGAAAGGCTTTTTCTGAGAGCAGAGCATCACAGACCTTAAACACAATGATTTACCACACTGGCCATCAATACTCCATCCCCTTCTCTCTCTAAGATGGTCACTGATTGGTCTTCTGTCCTCCATGTCTTGCTACAGATTACAACATGGGGATAAACCAGTGTCTCTTCCCCTCCTCAGCACTCACCAGCTGCCCCAGCTCCGTTCTGGCACCACAAAGTCCAGACCAGTGTCCTGGCAAAGGCTTTATGCCCCATCCTGACATCCCCCTGTGTGCCAGACTGATGGAGCACCGGTTGTGCAAGGTTCAGAGCCGAAAACACAGCTCTGAGAGTGCCCTGTTTGCACCCTCTCAGCCTCTCACTCCCAGTAAATGTGGTGACTCCCCAGTGTAAAAGCTCTCTGAGATTGCCCAGCTTCTCACCTCTCCTCTGGCATGTCACAGGACATGTTGTTTGGTTTCAGTTGGATCCACTCTCTGGTGTTGAGGTCTAGCTTATGTAGGTCGGTACTGTAAATGTAACCAGTTGTTCCTCCAAAGACGTAGAGACAGCCATTGATGATGGCCATGGCCTGGAAGGTAACAGATTGAAACCAGTTAGAAAGGACACGTGGCATCAGTGGCTGAAAAAGGGAGAATTTCCACCCTCCCAATGCAGGACACTGCAAAGGGCTACCTGCAATTTACAAAATGATGTGTTCGGGAGCAACACGAAGGGCAAAAAAGGACAATAAAAGATGGGGTGAAGGCAGTCTGTAGAAATGGAAAGTAACTCCATGGTCACAAGATGAGGACCTACAAGTGGAGCTGCTGCGTTTCAGGCATCAAACAAGATGGGTCTGTGCAGCAGGAGCTCAAACCAAAGCGGAGTTAACCCTGAATCTCTTCCACGCTGACTTTATACAAATACTGTTAGAGAGTCTTATAAACTAGCTATCGAATAGCCAGCAGCATTAAAGCTAAGAGTTATTATTCTAATACAAATAAGACCTACTAAATACTGTGTTCATTTCTAGTTTTGGGTTTTAAAGGCTTTGAGGAGACTACAGAGCAACTCCAGAAACTACCAAGCACTCCTTAAATCAGCCACATGTTTTCATTCAGCTGCATCTGGCGTTTAGTCAACAAATTCTGGCTTTTCTAACTACAAGAAAAACTATTCCTGTCCTTTGCAGTCTCAAAGAGCCGAGACCACTCTATTTCTTTATGTATGATACGAGGTGGACGGATGATGGCAGAGCGGTGG
>NW_010176359.1:0-2970 GCF_000695765.1 Mesitornis unicolor
CAGCAGGGATAAAGATGTGAAACAGGACTGGTTACTCCAGTGAGCTGCAGGATACGTTGCTCCTTGTTTTGATAAGACGTGATCAGGAAGAGAAAAACAGGAATAAAAAATCCAGATTATTTGTTACACAAATTTTGGCTGTGAGGTGGGAAAATTAATATCTTTGGGAGACGAGAGATAATTCCTTAATGCACCCCTTAGGACTTGATAAAAGCAAGTTACCTATGTAAAAGCCCATCCTCACTTCTTGTCCCCTGTACAGCCCTAAAAATATGAAAGACTGCATTTTGCTGGAGTTTCACATAGAAATCTCAATTAAACTAATACACCCACGGTCTGGGTGATGACCACATTTATCTGCATAATTTGAGATGCCTCTAAAACTGGTTTAATTAAAAGGTTCAGCGCTCAGATCTTTCATTATTGTTCATTTTTCTTCTAAAATGAAGCCTGAGTGTCTTTAAAGACAGCATTCCCAGAACCGACATTAAAAACCCTCCTTTTTGCAGAGTAGGCTAAGGAGGGAAGTTAAAATCCCATTTCCACAGCTGGAAGACGGATTTGGTTGTCACAGCCTTAATGTAAAAATTGTGCATGAGTCGCCACAAGAATTAGCAGTGTTTGTCCTTAAGATGAGCGGGCAGAGACGTGGACAGTGGTTGTACAACTTTGACTACTAATTTATTTCTAACTCAGTAGTATTTCTAAACCGGCCAAGTCAAATAAAGCAGCACTTGCCTGTTTGACCTGAAGCCCCTCGAAAACACCACCTCAAACACCGCTGTTCTCCAGCCTTAAGTTAAAAAGAACCACTACAAAGTGCTTTGGATCACTTGGTTTTAAAATTAGTTTTCTCCCACTTCTAACAGCTTTGATCCTCGAATTGTGAAAGACCTCTTCTAATCTTAAAAAGTCGACTCTTAAAACATTATTTTGATTGTTTTTTCTTATTCTAAGGTAATACCTGAAAGGTCCAAAGCTCTGGATCAGACCCTCAGCTCCTGCAGAGCTCAGATAAATCAGATAACCACTGCTGGTAGATCCTTCATAGATAGACTCATGTAAGACTTTGGGTGGGAAGGGACCCCAAAGCCCCCCAGTCCAACCCCCATGGGCAGGGACACCTCCACCAGCCCAGGCTGCTCCAAGCCCCGTCCAACCTGGCCTTGGGCACTGCCAGGGAGGGGGCACCCACAGCTTCTCTGGGCAACCTGGGCCAGGGCCTCACCACCCTCAAAATGAGGAATTTCTTCCTAATACCCAGTCTAAATATCCCCTCTTACAGTTTAAAACCACTGCCCCTTGTCCTGTCACACCAGGCCTTGGTAAAAGTCTCCTTCAAGAGAAAGAGGTCCTGGACAAACCCAGCCTGGACCCTGTCCTTCCCATCATCACACACTCAGCTCAGCTTTGCCACGCAATCTCGTTAGCCATTAAACTAATTAAGACTTAAAGCAAAATGGGCCAGGGATCTCTGCTTGGGATCAGTTTCTCTCGCACCTCATGCAAAGAGATGAAGACCCAAATCAGAGCAGCAGACCCCTCCAGCAGCAAAAACCCATCTCAGCTACCCAACGATGGCCATGTCCTTACCCTTATAAGCCTTCAGTCTTATTATTGTTATTTCATCCTCATAACCAGTGTGTAAGTTGTCTCTAACCTAAATATTTCATCCTACCAGGGGCCCTGAGGGGTAAGAAAGCACCTCTATCACGAATGGGGGATCACAGCAGGCTTACAAGGCCAAGAGCATGGACTGCACCATGGGCTCCTTATCCTTTTGACAGTCCACATCTTCAGCAGCATCTGGCACACTGTGGCACCAGAATGCAAATTATTTCCATCCAAACATCAACAAAAGTTCAGGAGGCTTCATTTCACCTTGTGTCAGACCCAAAATGCCCATTTTAGGAACAAACCTAGCTGGGACCATGTCATTCCTAATGACAAGGCCAAACCACATCCCTGCTAAAGCCAACCCTCTGCTTGCTGGGTATTCCCATCTTGCAAAATAGAGCATATTTCTTCTCTGACAAAACCACCATGAAGCAAGCAAACAGGTTATTACACATACTAAAATGCCCACAAAACTCACACTTTTGGGAACATTTTGGGGATTGATTGACCTTTTCTGGTCTCGGTTGTTTCACGGCCACCTCTGTGCATACAGATAGGAGCACATCTCAACACCCAGCATCTCCCTGCTGCAGCCTCTGCAGCTCTTCCCAACCCCTCCAGGATTTCTCCACCCTGGTGAAGCAGTGTGAGATGGAGAGAGGCACCCTTCATTTACAAATAAAATGTCCTTCATTTCTAACTGAGAACCTTGGAGAAGCCCAAAAGCTTCAGGGCACGCACCTTAAAATGATGTAAAAACAAAACTTACTTGGTAGGAGACCTCTACCAACTGGTTGGAGACCTCATATCTGGCTGAGCAAGCAAGCTGCCTGTCCTGGTTTGAGCTCAACAGAACTAATTTTCTACTTAGTGATTTGACTTTTCAGCTCAGTCTCTTCTCAGTGTCTGAACTTGCTGAAACCAGCACCATGGGTTTCCAGGATGTGCTGCTACAAGTGATCATCACAAGGCCACTGGCTCACCATGGGTGCTGTGTCTGCTCCTACAGGAGGAGCAGACTCAAACCTGCCCAACCAGGGATTGCATCCCACACACCCACACTCAGTGGAAAGCCCAGGGATCACCAGGGTCTCGACCCTTCCAGCTTGGACCCTTCCTTCCCTCTCCACCCCTGCAAAGTCCCAGCAGACCCTGCTGCTTCGGCTGCCTCTCATCCTGAGCCCTGTGCTCCTGCATCAGCTCCCACCGCTGCTGGCTCCAGACTGGGACTTTTCCAGTGCTCCCAGAGCCTCTGGTGCCGTCATCGTCATTGGGGGAGGATTTTCTATTGGTTTTGTATCTGTATTTGTACATATATGCACATATTCCATTATTTTCCTATTTCCATTATTA
>NW_010176360.1:0-7585 GCF_000695765.1 Mesitornis unicolor
GGGGTGGCGGAGGTGGGGGCCCCCCGGACGAAGCAGGGATCACAGCAGCGCCACTGGGATGGCCAGGTGGAAGCGTTGGGCCTGAAATGCAGAGAATCCGGATTAGATGTGAAGCGCGGTCTCCTCCAGCCCATTCACACGGTCACGGTCCCGCTCCCAAGGCCAGGAGCTGACCGCATGAGGAGTGAGCAACGCAAGGAAGCACCAAGCACGCAGGAGAATGGGAGATGGTGGATGCAGCAATGGTCAACCAGCTACAGTTGTGTCCTGTGAGACCCTGTCACTGATAAATCTGCCTTTTCCTTTGTCTTCTACCTGTGTTTCATTCTGTGCTGAACTCAAAACACAGATGGCGCTTCCCAACTGATGGGTGGCACCTTCTGCTGCTCCTCTCTTAGCTTTCTACGTGGGGATGAAACTACATCAGCCAACTCTGTGGACTCAACATCAGCTTTTCACCAGGATCGTGGGCTACAGAAACACGTCCTCCTTTCTGCTGAACAAAAACCGTGTGCCCTCAGGTGGTTTTGCAAAGTAACAGAGGGACAACCCAGCTCCAAGCACCTGAGGCTCAGCAAAGCTCCTCGAAGGAGCAGCCTGGTGGAGGGAGCAGTGGTGGGTGACTCTGCTGCAGTGTCTGTAACGGGTCACTTGAATGAATCCACCTCCCCAAGGCCATTTCCCCACGTGACATCCTCCCTGAACAAGCTGCTTCTGCTATATAATCACAGGCTCAGTTCTTCAGCGTTATTCTGAAAGACAGGCAGGTTTTGACTGAGGAACATTTGGAAACTGTATTTAACATCGGCAGCCTGGTTTTCTCCTTATCTGGGTTTTCTTACAAACCTGCCTCATTTCTGTGGTTACTTCTGCCATCATTTCACACTCCCAATCCCGTTCTTGAAACGAACCATACGTGCGATTAGAAACACTTGAAACGTTTCAAGCCCTCTTTGGTTCCTGAACATAATAGCGAGTAATTCATTGTGGGTTAATTGTAATTGCAAAACTACACCCAGCTAATTAGAAGCCGGCCTGAGGCCAGAATCGAACCGAGTCGAAATAATGGACTGATGTGAGTTTAAAATAACTTTATTGAACTAAGTGGATTTCAAGGATTTGCGTCAGCTGAAGGGCTGAGCCTCCAGTGGTTGTGGTAATATTTTTAGCAGAAAAGTGAAAGGAAATGGCTCGGTTTTCTTCCTTTTCGAGGCACATCACTGAAGCATTATATGGGGTTATAAACAGGAACGGATCCCAGTCACAAAACGCACGATCGGAATTGCAAATAGGCTCCACTCGTAACTGTTCTGACTCCGCAGGCTTTAGACGAGCGCTAGAAATCAAGACCATATGCAAAGTGGCAGACCCGAGCTTTTGATCCGCCCGCAATGAAAAAGGTTTGCTGGAATAGCTGTAGTGACAAGCTCTCGACTACAAATGCAGTTCATACCAGGAGGAGAGTGTCTGGAATGGAATAAACTACAGAAGCACAGGAGATTTTGGGTAACGATAACGAAATCTATGTTGTATCTTTCGCTGGTAACAGAAATGCCACTTAAGAAGAAGATTCAAAATCACAACCTCTACCAATATTGCTACACAGACAAGAAGTCTACCACAGACCTGGCCTCCAGCTTCAGAAGAGCCCATCTGCTACGTCTGGATCAGCTGAATGTAGATTTTGTATGAAGACTGCTGCCAAATGCAGCTCATCTCTGCTGAATGACAAAAATCTCCTCCTGGGCTCATACAGGAAGAAGCTGCATTGCAACAACCCAGCTACAGGGCCCTGCTCCTGTGATTCTTGTTTTTTTTGCCTTGCTTCTACTGTACTTTTCCACCTTGGTTTCCGAAATCCTGTACAGCAGGAGTAGCCTTGGGTGCCTCAGCTCCTTTTTCTAGCAGCCACAGGTCTGAAAACTACAGCTTTCTACGGGTGGCAACTGATGGAAAATCAGTACTTACTCAAGTGGGCAATGGCTGGTGAAGTCATGTAAGGAGGGGTCCTCCTGGGCAAAGTCACCTCAGACACAGCAGCGTAAGGGGGAGGCAATGGAAGAGAGGGTGACGCGGGCTGACACCACTGCTGTGGGGGACGACACGAGGGGTGGGGGGACGGGGAGGGAGCCTGGCCAAAGGAGGAGCCTGGGGGGCTGGCGATGGTGGGCAGCGGGGAGGAGGGCGCAGCTCCGAGGTGTGGAAAGAAGGAGCCGTCCACGTTTTTTGCCTGGGTCCCAGAGGGGCCTGAAGCGATTTGTTCTTCAGCATGGCCATTCAGAGCTGTGTTTGTCAAAGCCTCCTGGCCTGCTTTGTCTGAGGGTCCCTTGGCCCTGTCAGGAATCACGGGCAGGACGGTGGGAGCCCGTGGCTGCAGGACATCCCCCCTCTGCGGAGGTGCTGCGTTGGCGGCGGGGCAAGCAGCAGACCGGGGAGAGCAGGAGACAGAAGAGCGCCTGAGAGGCTGGCGAGAGGCGAAGGCAAAGTGGGACGGGTGGGGAGGTGGAGGAGACAGCGAGGTTCGCCTGATGCCTGGCATGGCAGTCCTGAGGTTTGGGCAGGCTGGAAGGGGGGAACCTGGGGCCGTGGGCAGCTCGGAGGCCGAGTGCCTGTGCAGGAGCTGGGGGGGGTCTCTGGTTCTCCACAGGGATGGACTGGGAGCAGCGGGGGGCGAAGAGATGGCACTGGTATGGGGTGGTGGGGGCACGGGAGCGCTGCAGTGAGTGCAGGCAGGAGGAGGAGATGGGGACTGGGAGAGGGGAAAGCAGACGCTTATCGGAAGGGTGGAAACTAAAAGGACAGAAAAGACAAATGAAAAGAGTAAGATGGGTACACGGCGAGGAACGAAACCAGGGTGAAGCGGAACAGAGAAAAAGGAACCGTGAAGTCAACGCAAACAGAAACTCAAACCAAGCAATGAGGAGATGGTGCAGGCACCGGTTTGGGGGCTCCAAGGCCCATATGAACCTGAGGCACGATCACGAGCATCACCCTTGCACCAGGAGCAGCTGCACGGGACATGGCCACAGCGGTGGCCACCTCGTAGCCAGGGAGGGGACAGCCAGAGCCCCCGGGAGCCACATCTCACCCCTTGCAGATGCCAAGGCAGGATTTTGGCTGTGTTCCCTATGCGGAGCAGCACGCAGTAACCTCTGCCGAAACAGAGTCCACCAACTTTGGTGGCTCACTAAGGATATTTGTGTATGTCTGAGCTGGTTTCGAGTCAAAAAACAGAAAGCTGCAACAGCTGAGGAAAAACATTTCACTTATGTGGCCAGATTAACTGAAGAAACTTCCCCCAGACAAAAGCCCAAACACAAGATGCCCATCTTGGCTTGCTCACTCTGCCTTCTTTCCGGGAGGCAAAGCCATACTTTGCAGTTATAAGCTATTCCTGTCATCTCTCAGCTTAGTGCAACTTAATATGCTATAGAAGATTTTCGTCAGCTCATTAAATATATATATTTTTTTCCATTAAGCTCACAGAAGACTCCTCACTTCCTGACCACAAAATCCCCACTGATGAGCGTCCAGAGCTATATTTTCCAGTTTGCTTTGTGCCGCAGAGCGATGGGGAGCGCCAGACCTGGTCCACCCCTTCGTGCTGATGTCCCCTGGAAACACGGAGCCACTCTGGTGGTGGCTCTGCTACCTGCTCTATTTGTGTGTGGCTATTGCCAGACCCCTTGGTACACCTAAAATCCCCCTCAGCTGTGCAAGTTTTGCCAAGAGCAAAACCTGCCTAGCTCCACCTGCATACCCTGGACTTGAGCCACTGCGAAACACCACCACCACCACACCCCAACGCGTGTCTTCAGCTGAAAATGCTTTAAAATCATAATTACAACCACTTCTAGCAGCCTAGCTCTTGTACAGCACCACGCAAAACCCAACTACAGCTACAGGAGACAAGCAGGGAGAGGCTACATCTGCTCGCTTTGATACGTGCCTGTGGTGGAGGTTCTTCTTTCCAGAGACTCCTGGCGCTGTTGCTGCTGCTCCATCACTTGTCTAAAACAGCAATGAAAAAAAACCCTTGGTCATGTTGTATTCTTTATAATTTTGAGTAAAAGCTTTACATATTTATTTATCTATATATCTATATCTATGTATCTATATCTATATCCATATCTATATCTATGTATCTATCTCTATCTCTATATCTAAATATCTATATATCTATATCTACATATCTATATATCTATATCTATATCATCTATATCTGTATCTATATAATCTATATTATCTATACCTATATCTAAATATAAAATGGTGTCCATTATTATAGCACCTATATCATCTATATCTAGACCTATATCTATCTTTTACATATAGGTGCTCAAGCTGTATGGCTCGCATAGTGTGAGGAGTCCCTCACAAAATCCTGATACACGAGTCTTCTACAGATCGGGAGGACTTGTAGTTAGAATGATCATTTAAGGAAGCTTGATCTGTGTTTAGATGCTGACCACACACAACCTGCTTTGTCCAGCTGCACAACCTGGCCATGGAGACCACGATCACCGTGTTTCCTCCTCAAATGGAGATTACAACACTGCACTGCTGCTTTTTTGGCACCTTTGCTCCTGGCCAGGTCTGGTGTCCCGCAGGGAAACGCACCACAAAGCCTTTCCCGGCTCCGTTTCCCGGGCTGTGCAGTTCCCAGGCTCCGGCAGCAGAGGACTTCTCTCACACGCTGTCAGGCTCCTGCAGGAAGCACTGGCACTGTCACCCCGGCCACAAACCCTCCCTGGCATCTCTCTTGTTAAAAAAAGATCGAGAGCTAAAATACAGACTATTTCCAGGCTTTTACCTTGCACATGGATATGGACTGAAGATTTCAACAGCATTAAAACACAGCTCTGAAATGACCTTACTATAGTACTTGGTAATAAGGTTTATTATCATTTTCTTCCATGGTTTTAGGCCAAGTTTGCCTTGAATTTGTTCCACATATGTTTGGGCCAGTCTTAACTGTATGCAGTTTCCTCTAACAATTCTACTTCATGGTAAAACAAAAGCTTAACTCTAGGCCACGCTTGAATTTTGACTCCTTATGTGATATTTTAGAGAGCTCTCCCTGTTACATTTTTACTTGCACTTTCCTGAGTCTGCAATTTTAAATAATTCCATCTTCTGACATACAAATAATAGAATTTTTAGGGAGAAAAAAAGTGCAGAAAAATAAAGTTACATTATATAAGGAAAAAGGAATGTCTTCATTTGCAAAACAGATTTCCCACATTTCAATTCTAATTCAATAGAAAATCCACAGTTGTAATTATTTGCTGTGCAGGGATCAATCCTAAACTGGTTTTATGTTCAGGGCGTGCAATCCATCCAACACAGGCAATTTCTGGAAAACCATTACAGGAGCTGGGAAAATGACTGTATGTGCAGAGGGGAAGCAGTTTTGAGGAACAGCCTGAGTTGGCTGATTCAACTGGTTTCATTCAAGCTATGGCACCTTAAACCAAATAAATAGAAATCTGATAGACCAGATAAAGAAGTGTGATAGAGCAGGAAAGAAATATGGGCCTCCAAGTCATTAGAGCTGCAGTGAAGCAGATACGGGAGTGGGGTGCTCCCCAAAACAAGGCTCAGCCACTGCCATTTGAAGTGATTTGGGTTCATGCCAGCCCTGTCTGCCCTTGGGCAGAAGCAGTGCCAAAACCACCCTCCCACACGTGCTAAAAGGAGAAGTTCTTACACTCTTAGGAAGTCAAATTTATTCCAGTGGAACTAAATAAAGGCCGAGATTGGCACAAGGCTGCTTAAGGAGTAAAGTACAAGAGGGAACAAGTTACTCTCTGACTTAAAAATATATTCTTTTAACATTTGTGCAAAGGTCTCTAAAAAAACCTTTAAACAGACAAATTTGCAGGGTAGTTGCCATAACTTCATTTCTTTGCCTGCTTATAAGATGTCCAAAAAAAGCCAGGCCTAAAATTAGGTCTGCTCTATGCTTAAAGAACGCATCAGCATAATTAAAGCTGAAAATCCTCTAGTGCAGATGCAGTAATATCTAAGTGCATCTACTGGCATAGCTTATTCCAGTCCAGTGGAGCAAAAGAAGCTTTCTCAGACCCGTGTGCCCTCTAGCAATTGAATAATACCTACCCAAAGGGCTTTTACTGTCTCTAAATGAAAAACAATAAATGAAATATTTTTTTTTTCAGATGCAGTTAAGCTGCTCGCACTTTAAATGTACAGATTAGACACCTAAATTTGAGGCCTGAAGAATTTGTGATTTTTGCTGGTTAAATGAAGAGCTGGATCAGGCGTTTCAGCCTCACACGGGGACAGGCGGCATCCTCTGCCTCTGGGTGAGCAGGGACTCTCCTCTGGCCTTTAGGACAGCTCTGCTATCCCAAAGTACATCTTACAAATCTCGAGTGAAATATCACCAGCTGACCCATTTAATAGTCATATCTAAATCTCCAGTAAATCTCAGGCCATTCAGAGTTATTCATAAAGGCGCAGGAAATCAGTTTCCCTTACAGATTTTGGAAAGGGGAAGAGAGAATCCTGTGTAAGGGCCTTGTCTTGACTGACCTATAGGTGGTTTTGTGTGGGACAGGTATCTTTTAGCGAAGGGAGCTGAAGATACTGCTGCTACAGGTATTTCTGCTGCTGCCACAGGGATTTTGGCTGAATCAGCAAGGCTGAAATGAGATGGGCCTTGTAATTTGCTTATGGAGATGGGCACATAAGGCCGGATGCTCCTGCCCACCTTCCCTTTCATGTCAAGGAGCCACTCCTAGCAGCCAGAGAAAAGGCCATGGGTGTAAAGGTGAAGGGTATGACTTCACACTTTCATTTCTTATGGTTTTTAAGAGCAAAACATTCCTAAAAGGCTCAGCGTACGCCGTAGACAAATCGGGCCTACACTATCCTTGAGTGTCGCTCCCTGGGCAATAAGGCCGCCAGCTGCCAGCCCATCATCCACCACAGGGAGGGTTCGGCTTTCTTCGTGTGCTTGAGAAACACACACTCCAAACACTGCTTTTAAATCTGTTTTTGTCTTTAACTCTGAACATCAGCATGCCTCACGCTTGCCCGTGAGCAAAGAGTTTACCTAGGGCTGCAGTTCACCCTTTAAAAAGTCACTACAGAATCGTTAGCAATAATTACAGAAAACCCAGAATCAGCTTAAAACAAGTAAAAAACCAGTGCTCGTTGGTGAGCAAGGGCTGCACGTTCATCTGAGTTACAAACGAGGACTCTGCCATCACTGATCCACTCCACCTACCTCCTCTGTGCTTCCATCTCATCTGGAGATGGCCCATTCTGGACCTGGCGCTGGGCAGCTGGACCTACAGAAAAAAACAAGAAAATGCTATCAAGAAAGCCCATGTAGCTGACTTTTTTAAAAACAGTGCTTCTCCATGTTTCTATGAGAGAATAAACCTATCTTTTTCCTATTATTTCCTGCTTCTGCAGGATCCACATCAAGCTGAGAATTCACTTGGCACTCACCAACAAAACCCAGCTACACATGTAAGTCACATATCTCTCTACTCTGACCATTTAATCTCTGTTCTGGGACATTTAAGGAAACAGACTGACATGGCATTTTCAGCAG
>NW_010176360.1:7616-14941 GCF_000695765.1 Mesitornis unicolor
GAAATAACTATTTTGGAAATAAAATATAACAATTGGTAACACAAGCTACAGTGGTCTTGCATTCAGTGGAAGGAGGATTGTACCCTCAATTTGACAAGGTGGGTTTCAAATGGGGCTAAACAGGTAAGAGATTTATTAAATGAAACAGCAATTTTCCTGAGAGGACTGAGAAATTATATGTTATATGCAGGAAATGATTATGTCTACCTTATTTTTTTGTCATTTTCAAATGTAAAATTTCATCCTTCTAAAAGTGATGCGACAAGAGCAAATCAGAATGATTACAAACCCAAATATGTCACTCACAAATCGTTAAGGATATTTCTCTCAGTTTTCTTTAACTGTTTCTGTCATCTGAAAACCAATTTAGAAAGTACGACTGGGTGAAAACAGCGAAGATGGCAGAAATGCATGGCAGTCAGAAATCCCAGAGCCTTGACTGATCCTGATGGAATTCAGCATATTTTTGATGTGTCTTTAAGGAATAACATTTGCAGAAAGGGAACACAGCACTTTCTGAAAATCAGACCCCTCTACTCCAGTTTTTTGGGTATCCCAAAATTGGAGCCAGTGACAATCCCAGAATATGAGGAGTTGGAAGGGACCTAGAAAGCTCCCCCAGTGCAACCCCTGCCAGAGCAGGATCACCAGAGCAGTCACACAGGAACACGGCCAGGGCTTTGGGTGTCTGCACACAAGGAGACTCCACAACCTCTCTGGGCAGCCTGGGCCATGCTCCAGAACCCTCACACTCACAAACTTTGGCCTCATCTTCAGCTTGAACCTCCTGTGCTCCAGCTTGGGACCATTGCCCCTTGTCCTGGCATTGGCCATCCCAGAGCAGAGCCTGGCTCCTTCCTCCTGACACTGCCCTTTCCCAATGGATCCCCAGGAATGAGGGCACCCCTCAGTCTCCTCTGCTCCAAGCTCAAGAGCCCCAGCTCCCTCAGCCGCTCCTCAGCAGGAGATGCTCCACTCCCTCCAGCATCTTTGTGGCCCTGCTGGACTCTTCCAAGCAGTTCCTGTCCTCCTTGAGCTGAGGGCCCAGCACTGGACACTGACAATCACTGAGTTGAAAGCTCAGACATTTAAAAACACCTTAGGACTGGGTATGAAGTGAAGACATTCACTTCTTTAATATCTCATGACTGACAACTTAATATTGTTTATCACAGGCCTTAGGCAAACTATTTAGAGAGAAATGCCACATTTTGTAAAGATAACATGAAACAATGGGGAGAGGAAGAGGGTGCTTTTTTGGAAGCAAACTTCAGAAAAAAATTTAGCAGGTACTTGGGAGATGCAGAGCAGTGCTCATCACTTCATACGACTTCATATTCATATGATGCAGGCAGGTCAAGGAGTAAGCTTATGAATCTGCAAACAAGTTAATCTCCATTTTCAGCATGAAGGAATCCCCGTAAATTTAATGAGTTTATTTCTATTTTCCGGTATGTACGTGTACGCCTGTACGATTGAGACCGCACTTGAAACTAAATACACAGCTTTTGGCTGCAAAGTGAGCACTGGCTTTAAAAAATTCGTCAGTGGCACAGCAAATACCCGAGATATTCCCAGAGCAGACCACAAACCAATGCAGACATTGCTACTGGAAAATTTCTCACTCTCTTCACTGAAATAACTTAATTTCATTCCCTTATTCAGCGATGAGCTCTGTGCATTAATAGTCCCTATTTTTTTTTACATTAAGAACCACAGCCAATTGTTTCAGTTGGCAGCTTTTTGTTCTTGCTGTTATTTGGTCATAGTGTGAAACGTCCTTAAGATGAAGCACATAAAGCTCCTAATTATGTTTTGAAATTGCCAATTTCTTCACGGTTTCTATAGAAATGCCCTCCTCTTTTGGCAGCCAAAAACACGAGAAAAGAGATCAGAAGGAAAGAAGCTACTTCAGACCTGAAGAAGGAAATAATCGAAATTCAAAAACTTTGCACAAGCAGTGACAAATTTGCAGATATTTTTATTTGCAAATTAACTGTAAGAGTCGGTTCACTTTTCAGATGCACAGGGTACACGACTGCATGGCCCTAAAATGCCCTAATTCTCTATTCTGGGATAGGTGACAGCCAGTCCTTTCTGAGAAATGACCAATTCCTCCTGTTTACGGGTTGATTTCTTACTTAAATGACACCCTGCAGCAAAGCACCATTCATTCCTTTACATCTTTTCCAAACTACATTTTTTTTCTATTTTCCTGGCGCCCGGTAGCAAGACCCTAAAGAAGTGAACGGTCTGCACTGCATACCCAGTCCTAAGGTATTTGCAATGCCCTCTTCCGCACATTGGTTTTGCTCAGCACAATTTTCTTCTCAAAGTGCTTTAGAAGTGAAGTGTCCTAACAAAGTTGGGATTTAAAATATCCCCATTCCATAATGGTAGACATTTATATTTCTCTCAACCTTGAGCTTGTGTAGATCACGTTTGGCCAAAGCTCACACAGATACTGAAGGCAGGGATCATTTTTACACTTGGTCCCGTATGTGAATGCTCTGCAGTGCAAGTACAGTGGTCACCTGTTTCACTGAGGGGTTTTAAATTCAAGTGGACCTTTCTAGGTCTCTTGGCAATGGCCTCCTCATTTTGTGTCCAGTGCTGGGCCCTCAGCTCCAGAAGGACAGGAACTGCTTGAAAGAGTCCAGCAGGGCCACAAAGATGCTGGAGGGAGTGGAGCATCTCCTGCTGAGGAGCGGCTGAGGGAGCTGGGGCTCTTGAGCTTGGAGCAGAGGAGACTGAGGGGTGCCCTCATTCCTGGGGATCCATTGGGAAAGGGCAGTGTCAGGAGGAAGGAGCCAGGCTCTGCTCTGGGATGGCCAATGCCAGGACAAGGGGCAATGGTCCCAAGCTGGAGCACAGGAGGTTCAAGCTGAAGATGAGGCCAAAGTTTGTGAGTGTGAGGGTTCTGGAGCATGGCCCAGGCTGCCCAGAGAGGTTGTGGAGTCTCCTTGTGTGCAGACACCCAAAGCCCTGGCCGTGTTCCTGTGTGACTGCTCTGGTGATCCTGCTCTGGCAGGGGTTGCACTGGGGGAGCTTTCCAGGTCCCTCCCAACTCCTCATATTCTGTGATGCTGTGATTCAAACACTCTTCTCCAGTTGCCCTATGAGCTGCCTCCAACCCTGACTGCCTTCGGGAAGAGCTGCACAGAGCAGAGCGCTTCTCAGCGCAGTAACCAGGGGAGATGCTTTTGACCCATCTGCAGCTCCAGATCTGCTGCGATCAACATTTTTAGCAACTAATTAATGCAGGAGATACACTATGAATGTCTGCATTTCCTCGCTTCATTGCTTTGTAATAATTGCATTTTCATGTAAGCATTGCGTGATTCAGTTCAAGGCAGATTTGGGGAGCACATGGGAGTTTTCTCGGTTTGCTGCTTCTCCAGCTCTGCCCTTCCCCAGCTGTCCCTAGGGAGAGCAGTGGGGAACCCATGGCACAGGGCACTGCTTTGGAGAACTATAGAGACATTAAGGTTGGGAAAGCCCTCTAAGATCATTGAATCCAACCATCAACCCAACCCCACCATGGCCACTAAACCACGTCCCCAAGTGCCACATCCACACGGTTTTTGAACCCCTCCAGGGATGGGGACTCCACCACTTCCAATGCCTGACCACTCTTCCATCCAGAACCACAGTCAGCCAAGAAACAGAACCAAAGATGCTGTCAAGGGAAAACCCACGCACCTGCTGTCACTCTGGCTCTGCTGTGGCAGGAAGGCACGAGCAAGAAGGAACAATGCCACTGTTTCTCTGTGGCAGTCCCAAGCTGTTTCTTTTCCCTCTTTTATTTCTGCTATAGCTTCATGCACTCAAGAAAATGGCAAAACTGGGCTCAATTCCCTGAGCAGCCAGGTTTGGGCACTAGGTCATAGTGGGAATGTCCTGGGAATGGGCCATAAACACTTGCTTATTCCAACCAGAACAGAAGAAATCATTCCAGATTACAAGTTCCTACAAAGCTTTTCTTTCCCACAGAAATATCTTTCAAATAAATTGGCATTTTCTGACAGAAAATAAAATAAAAATCAATTGTCAAAAGCATTTCTGACCAGTGCTTTTCCCAGTGCCCCCATTTGGGCACAACCCAGGCCACCGTTCTCTGCATCAGGGCCCTTGGGGAGGGCGTCCTAGGGTCAACACATAAACCCACAATGGGGCTCGCCATCTCACAGAATCACAGGATATCAGGAGTTGGAAGGGACCTGGAAAGCTCCCCCAGTGCAACCCCTGCCACAGCAGGATCACCAGAGCAGTCACACAGGAACACGGCCAGGGCTTTGGGTGTCTCCACACAAGGAGACTCCACAACCTCTCTGGGCAGCCTGGGCCATGCTTCATAACCCTCACACTCACAAACTTTGGCCTCATCTTCAGCTTGAACCTCCTGTGCTCCAGCTTGGGACCATTGCCCCTTGTCCTGGCATTGGCCATCCCAGAGCAGAGCCTGGCTCCTTCCTCCTGACACTGCCCTTTCCCAATGGATCCCCAGGAATGAGGGCACCCCTCAGGCTCCTCTGCTCCAAGCTGAAGAGCCCCAGCTCCCTCAGCCGCTCCTCCCCACGCGATGCTCCACCCCCTCCCGCCCTGTGGCCCTGCTGGACTCTTTCAAGCAGTTCCTGTCCTTCTGGAGCTGAGGGCCCAGCACTGGACACAAGATTGCAGCTGTGGTGTGAGCAGGGCAAAGCAGAGGGGCAGGAGAACCTCTCTGCCCTACAACCACCCCTTCTCATGCACCCCAGGATGGCGTTGGCCTTCTTGGCTCAAGGGCACATTGCTGGCTCATGGGCATTGCTGCCACCAACACCCCAGGTCCTTTTCTGCCTGGCAGCTCCAGCCTGAGGGTGCCCTTCGCTGACTTCACCATCACCCCTCCCCTTCACCCCCACACTTTTGGGGGGGTTCCTTGCTCCCGGCTGCGTTGCTGTCCCCATTAACCCACAAGGATGTGAAATCGAGAGGGCTCCAGCTGAAGGAGGGAAGTTCTCTGCGTCTCCTTCCCACCATCGCTTCTCCCCCTTCACAGTTTTGGCTCTTTTGCTGCTGTTTTTCAGCGGCTACCGAGGCTCTGTCAGCACTTTCAACATCTGCCTCTGCCCTGAGCACCTCCGCCTGCTCTCGGCCCCTTCAGTCACGGTGGGGCCTGCACGTCCTGGAGATGTCCTGCCATGGCCACACGCCACGAGGAAGCGCCCACCGAAGGAGCCGGCATGGAAATGGCGCACAGCACCTCTGTGCTAGTGACACTGCGCTCAAACTCATTAGTAGAGACAATTATCCTGGACAAAGCACCGATCTAATTGGCCTAGATAAAGCACGCAGATAAAGCAGGGTGTCTACGCTACTGCTGGGGCGTGAGACAGCACAACCAGAGTTGGATGTCAAGGCAGGCCACGTAGGCCTGAATTTCTGTGGGAATTTAAAGGCCTGGGCAGAGGGATCACCCCATGGCTGCAGCAGGGCAGAGCCACGGCCCTCGTGTGTGCTGCCACAAGCAGGTGGACAAATAGGGCAGTTTTGTCAATGGGTCGCTAGCAGCTTTTTGCATTTTAAACATATTAAACAAGTCTTAAACATTTTAACACCATGAGGGTATTTTAACTACGCGACAGAGCACCCACAGCTCCGACCAGGATCCGGTTGGATCATTTAATCACATTGAAAACCAGAGAAAGAGGGAGCACACCCACCCAAGGGAGGGTCCCACAAAGCCTGCTTTCAGGCAGTGTTTGCTTCATTCCTGTTAAACATTAACTTCAAATAAAAATTGTTTCAGAGAGTGTTACTCATGGACTGGGCGTTTATAACACAGCACATTAAATACCTTCCATAACACCATTTACACGTGGACCAAACTTCTCATCTGAGAACTGTAAAGCACTTTACCAGCCTTAATTAAGCGCTGCCAACGCTGTGAGGTGGGAGTTAAATGACTCCATTACACCCACACCATGTCTGCACAGGTAAACTTCGTTTGCATCAATTTACCTACAGGTGAGATCTGCTCCTGACAGTTAAACCTACACCTAGGTCACCTAAGGCACTCTTCTTCTGATGCAGAGCGAATTAACCCCCATGCCCAAGATTACAACTGCTTTCCTTTTAGATCGTTTCCCTCTAACATGAAACAGGCCCCTCTTCAAGGGTGTGAGCTCAGGGGGTCTCTATGAAGTCTGCTCATTTCAACTGAACACTGATTTAACACTCGCTGCTGAAGCTTTCTGATGTAGATAAGATGTAAGGACAGTGACGGAGCTGGAAAAACAAGCCTGGTATTTAACATGGGAGTGCCCTGCCCTATCATTAGCTCACCCCTCCTGCAAGTCCGTATGTACAGGTGTGCACACAGTGCACAGCTCTTGGTTTCTTCTCTTTTTTTTAGGAAAACCAACAAATGTAATTGCAGGGCTCCCTACATGTGCACGGAGAGGACATGGGATCCAGAGAGGAGTTACCGATTAGAAAGGCCATGCAAGATAATTAAAAAGAATCATCCTTAGTTCATCAGCGGTGCTACCGAACACATCGGCATGAAACCAGGGTGCCTCTGACTCAGACTCAGCGGCTAAAGCCGTTTATTCAGTGATTTTGCATAAAATCTGATGGCAGTTGTTTGATCCTGGCTGTTAATCCATCATGGCACTGGCACGGTGTCTGAGGATTTTTCACGCTGGTGTCTTGGTGGAGCATGAGGAGAAAAGCTTATTTTTCCTCATTCTGAATGCAATAAAGAGGAGTCGGTGCTAAAGCAGCTCCTGCAGTAAGCAACCACATGGGACAGCAGGGATCGTATTTAATATGTAAAGGACATGGCTCAGGTGCATTGATCTCAGCATCGGTGCCTCAGCTTGGGTTACATCTCACGTAAAGAAAGCACAACCAGCTTTAAAAGAAATGTAAAAATACACAGAGGTGTCTGTGCAAACAGGGAGCCTCCCACAATGAGGTGGCTCTGGGCTGCTGGGGTCATTCCCGTGGTTAGGGCATGCAACGGGTGGGACATCCACACGTCTGGTCTGGGACTCCCTATATTTTATCTGGTGATTTATAAATGTAAAATATAAGAATTAGGAAATATTTTGCTCTCAGCAGCTCAGCTCTAACAGGGAGAGAAAACCACACACTGATCTAGAGTAGCTTGAGCTGGTCGGGGTGTGGGGAGGTGAGAAATGAAAACTGCAGTTCCCCTCGGGCTGAACCATGGTCCCCTGCTCCCCCGAGGAGCGCTGCAAGCACCAGACCTGCAGGATGCAGCAAAGAGGAAAGTGATGCCTACACAGAATCACAGAGTCATTAACGTTGAAAGAGGC
>NW_010176361.1:0-22672 GCF_000695765.1 Mesitornis unicolor
CCCCCCACGCACGGGCAGCGCCGGGCTCCGCAATATTTAAAAGAATATATCTCTCTTTTCATATTTTTATTTTTTTTAATATTTTTTAATACAGAAGCAATTAGGGGCCAGCACAAAGCCGAGGCGTGACATTTAGCAGCCTCCGTGGCAGGCGGGCTGCACTTAAATGGAGGCCTTTCCGTGGAACAACAAGAGCCAAAAGGCCTTGTGTCACCCGGTTATGTAAGACACAGTCTCGCCTGAAAATGCACAATGAATCGGGAAGGATTTATGTAATTAATTGACCAGTCTTAACCTGTTACCGTGATGTAAGGAATTTGGAACTCATTAATTTGGGCCCTGACAGATTTCATATTAGAGCTGGCAAATATGGATTGAGCCTCTTATTCTTGTAGCAGCTGGAATTTCCATGACAGTGAGGATTAGTGAAGAAGACCTATTGCTCGAGTCAAACTGCCTCTTTTGTAATCAGCAGCCCTGCTCTGCATTAAAGGGGTAATGGGAAAAAGATAAAAAAAATAAATACCAAAAGAAAAAAAAAGTCAGAAATGTATTCATGTATGGAGCAGAGCAGGGGGAGGGAGAGGAGGGATGTAATCTGGAGAGCAGAGGCACCAGAGTGGTGCTTTCCCAGCCCCGTGGCAATGAAAATGCTGTGAAGGCAGCCACAGTGCAATGGAAAGGGAAGGTGCCTGAAGGACAGGTCCACAGCATCAGTGAGGAGCTTGCTGCCTCTCAGCCAGACCTTCAGATGGAGTCCCCTGGAGTCACCAAGCCATGGCATCAGAGGTCCGGGGATCAGGCTCTGGGCTGCCAGGGGCCGGAGGGATTCAGGGATAGAGGGGTTTGAGTTGTGATACTGGGGTCCAAGAGGTACCCAACTTCCAGCATGGACCATGATGCCCTTCCCGGTGGATAAAAGGATGCTTGAAGGGGTAAGGACCAGGTCCGGGGGTGCGGGCAGGCCTCCATGTAGCTGCAGCAAGGGTGGCTCCGCACATGATGTGCCTCAACTTCCCACATACAAAGACGAGAGTAAGAAAACTCCCTTTGTCTGCCAGTTCATGACAACCCCTCAGCACAGTTTTCCACGGTGCCTGGCTGGGGAGGGCCCTCATCCCATTATAGTTTCTAGGCATTGATGTAATAGCAATAATGTCAAGTGCAAACTGTATAGAAACAGTCAAGGAGCTTTTATTTTTCTCTCTCATGGCAACCTGTTAATGACTGCCCTGGTAGTGAATACAGTTGTTAGGAATTACTTTAAAAGGTTTCCATGAGGCATCATCATATTTCTCTCCGCAAACTGTTTGCCTACTCTTGTGACAAATGCTGTGCAAAGATGGAGGGGTATTTTTCCTTTTCTTGTTGTTTCTTTGTTTTATGCTTTTTGGTGGTTGAACATTTCTCCTCCACGATTGCTTAGCTGCACCATTTGCTCCTGTGGATAATTTCTGTATAATAACCAGGAGAAGGGAAAAGATGTAAAACATGGTTACTGACAGTAAAACCACAATTGTCTGCAAAGACTGTAATGGCAAATGCAGATTTAAAAAAAATAATGCAGCAAATACAGTCTATGTGGCTTGAATCCACAGCTTTTCCATGCACATACTGGCCTCTTCTCCCATCACGGTGCTAGGATGATTACGTGAGTCCTAGTACCAAACTCGAGCATTCAGTCCTAAGTCTGGGAATTTCCACAGGGTTGAGCAGTTGGTGCTGGAGACCTGCCCTTAACAAATTTCAAACTCTTCGGAGAAGGGCTACCATGTCTTCTTGGGGGGGCAGATCTAGCTCTGTCATTGCCTTTACATTGCTCTTGTAGTTGTCAGCTAATAATCTGGATCATAGCTTTACTCTCTTGATTGAAAAAAAACCAACCAGCCCAGACCCAAAGATTGCAATCTGATTGTGTTCCTTCAAAGAATATATTTTCTCTTACTGTCTCCTGATAAATTAAAAAATCTTCACATGTGTCAAACAGCTCAGATTTCCCCCAGAGGTAGGGAATAATTTCTCTATTATGGTGGTACACAGACCCGACTCAACTGTTGTCTCCCTGAGTCTATCTTTGCTTTTTTTAATGATCAGGAGTGGGAAGCCACTAAGGTACTGCTGCAGCTTTGGCTTTTGCTGAAATGTTCCTCTTGTTAAAATGTTGATCAGGCACAGCTAATTTCCATGTTAAATGTACCAGCATATGCCTGAGCTTTGAATTATTTCAAACAATAAAGGAAAGCCATTTTAAGTTTAAATGGATACTGTAATTACAAGTATTTGCACTGTCTCAGATTCCTTCCCATGGATATATTTAAAATATGCCTGAGTAAAACTTTCCTGTGTCCCCCTTGATTTTGGGCACTCACAAATTTAAAGTTAGTATTTACTACTCTTTACTAGTTCGGGTTGTTTTTTGCTTGTAGGTAAGAAAATCTCAGTCATCAGCTGAGATGGGCATTTTGCCAGATTCTTACATTATTTTTATTCTTTGATGGTTAATCAGAAAGCAAAGCTAAAACTTGATATAGAAAACCAAAACCAGAAAAACCCCACAGTTAAACCATCTGAACAAAAATATCTTTGCTGCAGATATTTTCTAACTTATACCAATACAGAAAGCCTGGTTTAATTTATGTGCAAATACTAAATATAAATTTCAGAGTAGAAGTGGTTAAGAAATATCAAGTGCTGATTCAATTGAAGTTGATGGAAAAAACTTTGTGCTGCTTATACTGAAGGTGAAAAAAATTCTGTCTTCCAAGTGGCACTCAGATTAAAAATGACATTCTTGTTCGAGCCAATAGGTGGCCTTTTTGAATGCGCTATAGTTAATTTTTCCCAAAACCAGAAAAATGTCTGCTTTGAAGTAGAGAACATTCTCAAACAGAGATTTTCAAACACAGTGAAAACGTAGTTCTGTTTCTGAAATACAATCAGCAGTAGATAAATTTCTGGATGTATTTTCCAGTATTCTAGAAGTTTTCCATGTACTTACATTTACGTTACAGCCTGAGTCCTCAATGCATGATGATGATCAATATTGATGATGATAAATGTTTTCTTATGTTTGTGCTCTCAAGATGCTGAATATTTCCAGTTTCTAAGACCTCTCATAGGTTCTCATTTCATGTTATTTACACAGGTAATTAAAACAGTTTTAAAAGAACAGTATCTTCTTGTGCTTCAGAAAAGGAGCACTTGTGATTTTTCAGCAGTCACACCTCTGAGCTGAGTGTCAGGAATCTTGATCCTATTTTAATTCCTACATAAGCCACACATTCTTAAAATGGTTTCTGCAGGGAAAAGGCAGAAAATGCAGCCATAGGTGGCCAAGCTCTCTTAAAAGCCTGTGTCGGGCGAGGGTGTTAAACAGTTGAAAATGGAGCACTGAGATCTTCAGAACTTCCCTCACTTGGGATGGACCCCCTGAGGTATTTTAACAGTTCACTCCTTGAGTTGTGTTTTTTCTGGATACAGGACTATTTATTGGGTGGGGGATTTGCCAAATGTTGGACTTGTGACTTTGTCGCTGTGAAACCAGTGTGAGGCTGAGAGCTGGACAGGTATCCCAAGGAGGAAGGCATCACTCTATGCTGTCTTGCCCATGTAGTCGTCTCCTGGTGGCTCCTGTCCAAGAGCAGATTCAGAGTCACAGGGACCACTGGTCTGACCCAGTTCTTACCTTCCCCAAAGGCAGCAGTCATCAGGCGGTAACATACAACTTGGTCTGCACCCAGTGCTCTTACCATCAAATTGGGCTTTGATTTAGGTGGAGGGAATTTCAAACCCTGAGTGTGAGACAGGAAGTGACCCACAACTTCCAGTGTACCTGTGTTCCCATTTGTGTCCACACACTGTTTTTTACTTCATATGTTCAATTGAAGGCTCTGGGCCTTGAATTACAAGATTGAGGCACCTGAGGTTGGGGGAGAGTTATTCTCAAAGGCTAATGCCAGCCTAGGGAGACTGGTTCCTAACTAAATTCAGTTGCTCTGACTCATCCCCTGAAGGAGCCCATCACTTCCCTGATATGTGAGAGCCCCTTGGTATACCCAGTCCTATGACAGCAAAGCACCCCTATGACTGTCCACCTTGGGACAGCAGTACTCAGCCCCAAGAAATAACTCAGTTGGAAAAGTAACCTGTATATAGCAATAGGGTGGTATATTGTATGGCAAAAAAATATCTGGTAAATGCTCTTGATATGAATCTTCTATTTTATTTCTACTTTCCTCTCTATAAAAGACCAACAATCTTGCTGCTTCTAATGATCTAAGACACTGGGAGGGGAGGTGGGATGCAACTGTCTATCCATCAAAATGTTGCCAATTCAGTCATACAGAAAAGGAAGTCTTAAAGCAAGCCTGGCTTCTGGATCGTTTGAATTTTGCTGGGAAGTCAAAGCCCCCCCTTGGCATCAGAGTAAGCACATCATAGGCTGGGTATAGGAAGTTAATAATTTGTCTGTGTTTATGATAAAGCTTTCCTGCCTGGAGTCTCAAAGCCTTTCACAATGAGGGAATAATTCAGCCTTACAATAAACAGGATCTACTATTTTACAGCTGGGGAAACTGAGGAACAGTGAGGCAATGCACAAGGATGTCCGGAGCACCTGTTGCAGATAATGGAGGAAGAGGGGACTGCACCCCTTTACCTGGTGGGAGGGACAAAGTGCCACGCTCCTCATGAAAAATCTCACTCCAGCTACTACCACAAAGTATTTGTGAGTGGTAGCAGAGGGGGTCTCAGTTTTTGATCTTTCACTTGAAACACCTGAAAGGGATTTGCTTTTTGCTTCCAAGCACTGTGTACTCTGGCACTTGAAAACCAAAGTCCCTCAGGTTTTCATTGCATGTGAAAAATCTGGGCTAATTATCCTTTTTGGTTGCGGCATTCAGAACAGAGATTTATGTCTATTTTGGAAAAGGAGGGTTACTCACTCCTTTCTCTAATTAAAAACTGAAAGAGTTGAGAAGAGAGAAGAGGGTCCCTTGTTTGTATTGGTTAAATAAGCATCGTTGACAGGGTTTTCTCTGAGGGACACTTGCAGAAGTACTGCGGTCCTGTTGATACCAGATGGTGTTATCATTGGTTCTGGACTGAAGGGTGCAGGGCTGATGTTGACTAAAAACTAAAGGAAAGATTGATTTGGGCTGGATCTTTCAGTCTTTACTCATCCATCCATGACAGCACTTACTAAAATAATTTGTGTGACTGAGCACTGCAAACCTGGGCTTTAAACTTCCTGTACCAAACTTGCATTGCCTTTTCAGCAGACTCCAGCAAACCTCCTCACACCATGTGAATTTCTGGGATGGGATGTGTGACTTGGCCTTCCATACTACTGTAAAAACGAGTCTCAAAAATTGACTTCAAATGCAACCATTATAGGTAAATATAATTTTCTGAACTACAATGAGTCATTCAATTAAGCTCAAGCAGGATCTTTTAAGGTTTAAATTTTGCTTTCTGACCAGGTCTCTTTCTCAGGGCAGTGATGAGGCACTTCACCTGAAGGGTCTGCAGACTTATCCTTGACTCTTCATTGTTTGTACAAAGTGATGACGACTTCTGAGCAGGAGATGAAGACTGTGCCAAGGACAGAGCATTGTGCTATGCCTGGCTCTTCCCTCCTGCCCCGTTTCTTGCTAATCACAATGGCTTCCTACAACCCATTTATCAGCCCAGGCCACTGCCTGTAAATAAGAGAGTTCTTGTCCTTTCCAAAAGCCAGACGTACAATGTTATCTTTCCTCCTTCCCACAGACAAGAGCCATTAGGAAATTCCTTGGTTTAGTTTGTCCCTCCTTGTTCCTGGATGATGTTGAAGCCATTGTACAAAGACGAGGCTTACACTTCCTTCTGAAGATGGCAAACTCATTGATGCCTGGGATTGATGAGCTGGATGTGCACTGATGTATTGCATCTGGTAAGGAGAGGAGTATTCTGGGCTACTTCAGGGCTTGGGAGTCTACAAAGTGTTTTGCTGGTCTGGGAACTGAATACTTGGGATTTTCCTGGGTGAAACACAAGGAAGTATAGACCTGAATGTTAAATTTAGTGAAAAATTATTTGGGGAGTCAGTTCCTGGCAGCAGTGGTGACGTGCTTGCATTCATTCATGACCATCACCCCCAGCACCACCTGAAATTTAAATGAAGGCAGTGCCCTTATTCCCATGTGAGAATAACTCACGAAAGAGGCCTCAGAGGTTTGGCTTTATAACGTGAAAGGCAGTTCCTAGAGAAGGATCCTCCGGCAGTTCTCCATTTCTCTGCCTGCCATAGCAGCGAAGACAAGGAGGAGCCCCTTGCTGAAGCTCTCCTGCCATAACCAGGTGGGACTGCTCTGGCTGTGGGTGGTGTCAGGGATGTCACCAGCAGGAGGGTCACCTGCTCTTGCTTATCCCCTGTTTGCACCACTTTGATGTTTTGCCCTGCCCAGCTCCTCTCCCCAGGAAATGGTGCTTTGGGGTTTGTTGCAAAATGGCACTTGAATGCACAGATGCTTTGCAGGTCCCCTGATAGATCTGAGGAGTTCAATCTCCCCTCTAGGTTAGGCACCTATTAATACTGTGCACATGTAGAAACTCTAAGGGCAGATAAAGGATTTTACTTTTCACAAGTCACACATTAGCAACCAAACCATCCTCACTTACAGGAGTCATCTCCCAGGATCCTGAGATGCGCCAAAATGATTTTGAGATGAAATTGCTCTGCGGCATCTCACAGGGTTGGCTGTATACATTGTATGTTCTTCAGGGCAAGGACCTTGCCCTCCAATTTGTCTGGGAAGCACACATTCAATGCTCCATACCACAACTAATAAATAACCGCTTTGGCTGCTGCCTGGGCTTGGGATTACATGTTGAATCCCTCTAATGATTCATTTCTTGTTCTGAGATGCTAGCAATGCAGTTTTACCGAAGTCTGTCAGTCACTGGCGTTAGCCCCTGCTCTTCCCTTGCTCACGGTAAGGCAACTGTCATCTCCTGCCTGCAACATACTTTACAGCATCGAGGAAGAGTATTAATAAAGGACTTGCTGCCACTTTTGGTGGAAAGGTTTCCTACAAAGGATATGCAGCAAAACTCCCAGGAGACAGATTGAGAAAACCCTACCATCGAGAAGAGCTGGTGTCGTCCTGTTTCATTGTCTCTGTGTCACTGTGACACCCCTGTGACTCTGACATGCCACTCTGTGCTGCTCTACTGTGTGCTGCTCTGTGCAATTTCCTTGGTTGAACATCTTTATTTCAGATTTGTAAGGAGCTATTAACTAGTTTCCCTGTGCCTGTTAGCTGTTTGCAGTTTAAGGAACAGTCTCCTTACTGGTAAGGTCAGATAGACTTTTGCTTTTCTCATTTGATTTTGCATCACATCATATTTTAAAAAAACCTTATGTGCCATATTTCCATCCAGGTTAAGGGCTCAGGATCACAGCAGAGCATCTGACAAAGAAACCCCAAATGCACCTTGTCAGTGAGTAACCAACATATTTAGCCCAGCAACCAAGAAAATAAGAAGGTAGACACAGAGAATCCCAATGCTAGGTGATGAGGCCCGCAGTTTACTACATGCATTTCTCCTGGGTGAGCTGGCAGAGAGTCAATGTTACTCCAAAATGACTAGGAGTGCCTTGTGAAAGCAGTGGGCAGCCCCATCATGTTTTCTTAGCCATGTCTTGCTGCTATTGCACCTAAGCCTGTGCTGGATGATCTCAGAGGGTGAGCACTCTGTGCTCCCACCACCCCTTGCAAGAGGAGACTTTTCCTCTCCATGAGTGACTCCAGTGGCGTGCAAATCTGCCAGCAGCACCTTGTCACAGAGTGCCTGGCATCAGCCATGGGCAGACAGGCTTCCTAGTCCAGGTCTTCTAAATGAAGAGGTAAAGTGCAAGGGAAGAAGGCTTTTAAAGCAAAAAAACCCATAATGCTAATTGTGGAGGAGGTCTCATTAGATGTTAGGCATCCTCAAGCCAATCCAGCAGCTGCCTTTGCAGATCTTGACCTTTGTTATTTTTATTTTCTTTGGGATCAGGGGGACAGCTCTTAAATGGCATTAGGAGTCTGCGAGCTGGCTCTGTATTTGTAAGCGTATGCTCATCAAGCAACTGCAGAGTTGACCAACAGATTGCAATACCTTTTATTGCTCACACATGCATCATATATATATATTTATATAGCTGAATAAGCTAGAAAGCTTTAGAAAGCTTCTAAATACTTTAGAAATTTTGACTAATATATCAGATGCATCATCCAGACATAACATATGAAGCAATGATATTGCTTGGTGTATTCAAATAATTAATCCCTAACTACCACGTAAGGCCTATCAAGTTTTTATCTCATTTTGTTTTCAGATTGAAACTGGAAAGCTGATGTACATGAGTTGGACTGTTCTGAGTCTTTGTCATCTTAGACAGCCCTGCTTATTGCCAGCTCATTTCACAGAGATCTATTTCAAATCAGCTCATAAATTATTAATAGTACATGTGTAGGTCAGAGAGACACTAACCCTGACAATCACACCCCAATATTCTCTCTTTAGCATCAGAAATAAGAAAGGAGATGTGAATAATCAATATTCAACAACCAAGGTACATCTCATACAGATATGGTACATGCATTGAGAAAAAAAAACAAACACCAGATCTTTGCAAAACCTGTCAGGCTGGCATTAATCTGCATGATGAATAATGTGGTGATCTATGAATTTTTAACACCTTTAAAATGATAAAATTGTGGGCTGTGATATCCAAAAGTAAATTTGTTCAAATTGGAGAGAATATTTTTGATCAAATGGAGGTATTGAATAATGTGTATAAAAATATTTAAACATCAATTTGAATTGCACAGCAGGTGAGACAGTTCATACAGGTTTGTGACTGGGAGCAGCTTTCCATCACAGATAGTCCACTTGAAGATTTAATTATAATTCAAAACTTAAGCAATCTCCCTTCTGAGAAGAGACCCAACTCTGGAGACCCTGAGCATCTCCCGGGGCTGGTGGGCAGCTCTCGCCCCCTGCCACTGCTGGTGCAGGGACACAAGGGTCTGGCAGGCCTCTGGGCCAGAGAGCGCAGCCTTGCCTGGTTCCTGCTGTGCAACACCCTCCGCAGAGTAAAATCCCACCAAAGCTGGGGTAGGATGTTGGCAGAGAGGGTGTAACACAGCAGCAGAAAGGGACAAGAGCAGAATTTCACCTTTTATTCACAGCAGGGCTGAACACCAGAGGTGCTGCTCGTGCAGGGCTCCTGGCTGCCCCTGGACACTGCCAGCGCTCACCAGTGAGCAGGACCAGGCCCTTTCTCAGCTGATAGTGGTTGGTGGGAGGGGGCAAGTTTGGGTTTTTAGCTTAGAAAAAAAATGAACTGATAATGTATAAGAAACAATGGAACAGATGCTGTCCTACCTGAAGTCACTACGAATCTGTTGTTGACATTCATGGGGACAGGATCAGACTTTACATTTGAAGTCACCTCCCTCTGAGATTGCCTGACAAACACTAAACCAAAATGTTTCATTTAGAAACTGTCAAAAAGGAATTACTAACCTTTTATACTTATTAAAATTGCTATGTGTGTTCCTGTAAAGGGACTTGAGAGCAGCTGGACATTTTAATTTTCACTCTGTGCAAAATAAAAATGACACTCAAGAACTTTACCTATTTTTAAAATCCTTCTAATGAAGGCATTTTATTCCATTTTTATTGAACAGAAAATAAAATGTGTTTGTTTCCCCAGATTTGAGAAGAATTAACATGTATCTGATTGTTAATATTTGATCCTTCTTTAATTATTTATGGTATCAAGGAATGAATCTGTCAAGTAAATAATGAAATGCGTACATGCAGCATATGTAATTAGGTTAGGTGCATAAATCCAAAGTGTTCACTTTATAGTTGTCAGTGCAAAATTTATTAATAATGAGAAATGCTAAGTGAAGAAAATCCCTAACAGTCTACTCATTAGTGTAGGTTAGAGCAGTTGCTGAAAAGGAAAGTTATCATTCCTCTCTCACTGTATTTCATCATTTAGGAATGTTAGTAAAACACTATACATTTTCCTCATCTCTGCTTTAAATCTGTAATAAGAACAGTCTTTAAGTTGTGCTGGGAAGGTGCACTTTATCATCATGCTGCAAACAGCCAGGTATCAAAGCAGAGGCTTTCTGCAGCTTTATGTAGTTTAAAGCCAGTGTTATACCCCATGTCTTGCTTTCCTTAGGAGTTCCTATAGATTTAAAAGGGAACTTTAAAAATAAAGAAACTGTATTTATCTCCTGGTGTTTTAGGACCAAAAGTGATGAATAAATGCTTATATACAAGAGTGAATGTGACTGTACATTTGTCAGGAGGGTAGGACACAGCCAGTACAAAATGGTGGGTGACACAGTATGAGTTTGCTTGTGCTGTGCACCACCTCCTGTGTCAGCACAGGTCACGTAGCCACAGTTTTCCCACAACGTGTGTCTTCCTATAACATCTATGTAGCATAAAAGCTCATTGCTTAGAGGTCCTAGTTTGTGGCCAGGTGTAACAGTCATGATACTGCCTTTTTTGAGTGGAGTGGTGCATCCAAGTATTTCTTGGGCCGTGTGTGATTTGGTCCACACAATCACAAACCTTAATGTATATCCAAGGGTGGGTGACTGGAGCGAGTAGCTGTGTGGCTGTGCCTGGACCCAGGGGTCTACGAGCCAAACTAATTTGCTTTAATAGCAGGGCTGTGGCCCATGTCACTCTTACCAACCCTTTACCTTAGCTTACCGTCAAGTTTTTTCTGCCTTTTGCAGATTAAGGGAAAAATGGTTCTAGTTAATAAAAAAAAGGCAAAACAAAATTAATGTGCGAGTTTATGCCTCTTGGGGTCTGAGAAAAATGTGAGAGAAAGATGAAACACCTGTTTGAGACAGAAAACTGTCATTGTGGGACTACAAAGAACATTTCTTGATCCCAAAAGGTACTTTTCAGAGCTCCCTCTCCGAAAGAAGATTTGATTGCTAAATGTATATTTAAAACAATATTTCAATATCATTTTGAAGCTTATCATTACCATGAACACTTCATGTGCTAATTCTCTATATCCAAGGATATGCATTCACCCTAGCTCACTTTCGCTGTCGAAAATTAGATATCTAGTCTGAATTAGTCATCTGGAGCTCCCTCCACAGTCATTGAGATTCATCCCAGCCTGAAACTGGTGCTTGAGGCTAAGCCTAAGATACAGGAGGTGAATCACTCTCTGGAGACACCCACTCTCTTCTTGGGCTGCAGAAAGCTCAGGCTGGAAGCCTAACTTTTAGGCTGCTAAATGGGACAAGCTGAATGCCACACTGTGCATCTGTGCTGGATCTGACTTCCACTGGGGAGGTCATCACGCAATGACCCTGAGGTAGCTAAAGCACTTGGAGATCGACCAAAGCAAAGTGCTTATGCCGACTGCGCCTTATTTTTTCCAAAACATTAAAATAGGGAGGACTGGATTTGCTGATCAGCAGAAACTGACCTAAGTCTGGGCTGTCACTGAAAACCCCCAACCTGAAGCTGCATATCTGTATCCCTTGATTCTGCTGGCCTCAGCATTCACGTAGCTCAGCGGGCAGCTGCTTTGAGAGCTGATTTGGCTGAGCACTGGTCTTTGGGGGGTGTTGCAGGGTAACTTCTCATTTGTAGAGATCTAGCTGACCACGCAGCCCCACAGTCGCTAGTGCTGGCATAGGGGAGAAGATGGGAAGGCAGAGGTTGCCGGCGTTGTGAGGTGGGAGGGTTGCTGCTGCTGGTAGTGGTGCAAAATTAAACGGATTGTGAAATCAAACCCTGAGCAAAAGGATGCTGACAGCCATTCATTAAATTTTGCATCACACTGTTAGATTTTAATCACAGCATTTTGGATCAGAATCACAAATCCTCTTATCTGCTGTAAGAGCGTCTTTCAAGCTTAACATTTTTATGCCCCATATAGGATGCAACAATATTCATCTCTGCTAGTCAAGCTTAGAAATGCATTAAACTGCCCAACCAGAAAATCGGGAACAGGCATTTAGTGATGCAAAATGGTCATTCTGCAACCTAATGCCTAAGGGACAGATCAGTCATCACAGACTCCCACTTCTGCCTGAAAAGACCAATTAGGTGACTCTGCCTAGTCAACTATCAATACAGGATTGCTCCCAACAGGATATTCCCCTGTGCTTTACCCACTCTGATTTTAAATTACTCAAGTGCCAAGACTTCTATCACTTCCCTGGGGTGACCATTACACAATTGAAGGCCTCACTATGAGGAAATGTTTCCTGATATTCTGTCACAATTTTCCTATGCTTAGGCTTATCGCATTTGACTTAGTTACATGTTCTTGAACAGCTCTACCTCCTTACATAGCCACATAGTCTCAAAATATAATGACAGCTAGCACCCCCCAACACCATTTTTGTTGTTTTTTTTTAATAATCATTCCTATTAGGCATTAAACACATGAAGAAAAGTCAGCCATCTCAACCACTGGTATCATTATTGGTGGTGTTCCGGTGCTGAGGTGACCTGATAATTCTGCATCAAACAAAGCTTCTCCAGGAGGAAGAGTTTTCTGTGCACATTCTTTGAGGAAGGAGGATAAAGGCTGAACAAAGGGAAGTCTAGGAAAAAAGCAACCAAGCCGAGGTGTTGGATACTACTGTGGAAAGAAAGATTTGCTACTCGCACAAGAGAGTCCCCTAATAATGAATAATTGGGATGAAACTCCTCACAAGAAAAGCTTAAGGCTCACTCTATAATTCCAGGTTTTGGTAGGTAAATGCCACTGTGCAGTGGTTGGTTCAGGCAAGAGACAGCAGATCTGTGCCACAGACCAGTGTCCTCAGACAAAATTCAGTGCCCTTGCTCGAGGGAATAAGGCTTGGGTACATCTCGCATAGCAGGAAGAACCTTGTCTCCAGGCACTTTAGGCAAATAAATGGCAGGCCTCGTCCTCACCAGTCTTTTTATACTCAATAAAGGGGAAATAATATTATGTTGCTGCTCCTTTCATCTGAATCAATGCCACCCTGAATTTTGGGTCGAGTGCGTTCAGGATGACCTTTCCCAAGGTCGCTGCAGAACCTTTCAGCCTGCTTTAGGTAGGATTTCTTTCTGAATTTTTCCCCCACACAGTGAGTGTCGTGTAGTCAAACCCTTCATCTGTTTTATCAGACAAGCAGAACTGGGAGTCTGATATCTTTTAAAAAAAGATACAGTTCTCTGATTAACTGAAGAGTAATAGCATGAAATTCTAGTCTCCAATAAGTAACATATTGATGCTTATGTCTAATTTAATCAGCATCAGGGGGGACGGGGGTGCCCATTCCTTCACCATCAGTTATGCAGCAGTTCAAGGTGATAAATCCTATCTGCGGAATGATATTCCGTCGACATTTCTATAATATTAATTAGATCACCGTGTCAGGCTGTAGGAAATTTGCTTAACATTCATTAGAAATTTTTTATAGATAGATAGACATCCCTTCCTCCTTCTCCCCCCCAGCTTTCTTTCTCCTGTGATTGACAGATGAGGTCAAGCCAGAGACAGCCCCCCCTTTCCTTCCCCATGCTTGAAGAGCCAGGTCACTGGACTCCATAATGCACGGGGAGTGGGAGGGGAGGATTATGCCTTGAAGAGATATCCTATTAAATTGGACGAAAGCTTGTCTGCCTCCGGGCTCCATCGCCAGGTCTCCTCGGCCTGCAGCTGGCACGCCAAGAACGCAGGCGAGTGTACGACGCAAAAGCTATTTGCATTACCCTGCAGTCATTTTTATATGGGGAGGTAATGAAGTTGTCAGCGGAGCCCCGAGTGTGGCAGAGCCTGATATTCAAATAGACCTGCCAGCTTTCCCTCCATCCTCCTCGCCGCCACCCCCCCGCTCTCCCCCCATCCCCACAGCTGATCTACTGACTCCCTGGATTACTGCTTCGCTGGCTCCCCGGCTCCGACTGTGCTTGCACTCTTGCCCCTGTCAAGCGCTTTTGTTTCCAAGTCAAGGAACACGCAGCTGCGGTGCTGCCAGCGCCTGGGCTGGCCCACGCATGCCCGCATACACCCGGTGTCATGGGCTGACTGCTAATGAGTGGCAAGTGCCCTGGATGCTCACGTCACGGCCCTGCCAAATTTGCACAGAGAGGCCCCCAGGGGACCATGTTGATCCCAGGTTGAATGCATGGGGCAATTTGTTGTGGTGAAACAGAAGAGAAAGGCTTCAAATTTAGGTAGACTTTTTTTTTTAAAGAAAGGAAGAGATGAAGATTGCACATTCATGTTTCACATGGCTACCATGCCCTTTTGTTGAGGAACGACAGTGTGTGGTGCAAAATGTGTGTGCAGCTCAGCAGGAGGCAGCAGCCAAGTGGTACTCAGCCTCTGTGTTTACCAGTGTCAAGGTGGTGTTGGCAGAAGGCATCGCAGACATACCTTGTCCTCAGAAAATAAACCACAGGATCATAGATAACAAGGCAGTCAGAACTGGCCTTTGGTAATTTTTAAGTCCATTTTTGGGAAAAAAATATCCCTGTGGCAAAGCTGCCTGGTAAGCAAAAGGTCTGAATCAACCCCATTAGCCTTGGAAACTAGCTTTTACTAAATATGGGGATAGGCTGTCAGCTGGTGTTAATTGGCACAAACCCACTGAAGTCAGTGGAATGACAGTGATTTATACCAAGATGAAGACTTGGGGGATGGATACTTAAAAAGAGAGCTATCATTTCTCTGCTTTCAGTAACCAGACCCACTTGTGGTTACAACCCTGTAGGAGCAAATGATAGCTTTTAGGCTTGATGGGCAGATACCATTGGGTAGCTAGGCTTCTGCAGGTTGTCAAATGTGCATTGAGAAGCTGAAGGCCACTTAAAAAAATTCATCACCCTGGTAAATATTTAGCTTCCTCAATAGTCTCATTTTTGGATCAGCAACTCATTCATTATTTGCAGAAAAGGATACTTTCTGTGCTCTTATGAAAATGATCAATGATCCTCTAGCACAGAAGGCCCATGGGATTAATTTATTTTGTAAGCAGCGTGTTAAAAAGACTGGTTCAAGCATTTTTTAAAAACTTACAGGAGGGTCAAAAGCACACAGGTTTCAGCAGCAGCTTTTTTGCCCTTTGTTCTTACAAAAAGATTTTGAAAGATTCTCTGGAACCCCAGCAAGCAATGAATTTTCATGGCATGATAGGTCATTGCACCACTAGAATTCATAAGCTGTCAAGACCTCCTTTTTGAGCAAACTGAAATTTATTAGAGAAAGTGAACTTTATGTTTACACTACAGCAGCTAGTCTACAAGTGTTTCCAGTATACAAGGCTACTCTAAATGCACCAACCTGCAGATTAAAGGCTCCCTGAGTATACATTGGCACGATGCACTGTAAATGATTCACAAATGGAGGAGTCCCTAAGTGTGCATTGACTCACTACACCATAACATCTCCTACAGAGATTTTACAGCATCATATGCCAATGATCCATGGATTAAGGACTCCCTAAGTGCACATTGACACGATAGACTGGAGCTGTTTTGGTCTATCGTGTCAATGATCCGGGGATAATGATGGTGTCATGTGCAGATCCACTGAGACCAGAGTTGTTGTGGTTCCTAATGGAAGAGCCAAAATTTTCCAACTTAAGTGATATCGGCCTTTTTGGGTGCTACAGCAACATGGACAATGTTCTCATTCTTCATACCAGTTGAGTAACGTCTTCAGCAATGCAGTTCTGTAGTCTGGGTGGCTTCTGTTGTGACTCTTCATACATATACACATTCCTATAAAACATTGTGGACAAGTGCACTTTTATACATTTTATATGGCTATATCTTTCCTCATACAAAGCAGGACACTCACACTAAAATTCTGTCACTGTCATTGAGGGTAGCAAGGCTCAAACTGAAGAAGAGTCATTCTAGACACAGATCAACTGCCTGTGCAAAAGAGCAAGGCTCTCCTAGTACAGAGCAGGATGCGAAGGGGAAATGAAGACCCAAACCATAATAACGACTATTTATTCTGAGATTTGCATCTCAAAAAATGCCTCTCCAGCAGTTGTAAACCTCCTCTTCTACAGATTGGGAAATTGGGATATAACTAGTTTAAATGATTTGGTAAACCTGTGACCACAGTGCAGCTTGAACCAAAATGCAGTCTTTTCTAATATGTCTCAGCCCCAACAGGAATGGTTTAATAGGCTGAAGATAAGCCTGTGTAGTCCTTATGCCATCTTCTTGAAGCCTGTGCAAGAGAAGAAGACTGGAATGCCTTCTGAGACAGGTAAGAAGAGAGTATTAGGAAGTGTTTTTCCTCCAGAAATTGTCTGTTGCTTGCAGCATCCTGGGTCACCAGTCTCACCTTCAGCTACTTAAGCTTTAGAATTGCCAGAGCAGAGGAAATGTTAAGATGACAAAAAAATTGGGTTGCAAACGCAACTCCAGGAGAGGCAGAGTCCAAGGAAATATGCAATAGACTGAAGATAGAAAAAGGTTGTCTCAGGGCCATGATTATCTATCTACTCCATGTGGCTGGTTCTACCTGATGCCGTCCAAACAGTAGAACCCCCAGCCGTGCACATGAAATGAGTCTAATGTCTAAACCACAATTTGTGTTGGGAATTTCCCTTCTGAACCTGCTAAAGCAGATATTTCAAAGGAGATTTCTGAGCTGGATTTGTATTTTAAATCTTGGAGTTGTTTCTTCTCCAGAAGAAGGAATGACATAGATGACTGATAGAAAAGGGCCAGGACAAACACTGCACCTGTGATGGGAGCATGAGGAGAAAATGGAAAAGGAGTAAGTCTGGACAAGGGCAGCTGCCACAAATACAGTGTGTGCTGTTTCTGTAGAAAAATAACAGGCACAATTTCAGTGTACAGGAGTAGCTTTAGCAAATCATAAGAAAGACACTTTTTATGTCCCAGTGAAACGTTATTTCTGGTTTATATAATCTCTCTGCATTTTCCTATGGGTTTCAGTAAGAGTTAAACTGATTGCTATAGTAGGATGAAATTGGAGGGGGTACAGTACAAAATTAAACGGGATTATAAACATCAACAAATGCAACCAAGATTATTAGACTGACCCGTTGATGCGCTGCTTACACAGAATGAATGTCATGAGGCTTGTTTTATGGAAGAAGAACTAAGCCCAACTGATGTTTGTCCTGAGCAACAAGACTTGAAAGATCTTAAAACAAACATTTACTGGATATCCATCCATCTAAACACATAACTTTTGGATTAAGCTATTTAATGTTTCAGTGGATCTGGCCACAGCTCCACCTGAAGTCAGCAGAAGATGCTAGGCTCTACAGTAAATTTCTAAAATTAAACCTAAGACAACTACTGCCAATGGAAATGAGCTGTATGTGTGCAAACCTACCTTTTTTCAGACCGTGGTCATTCACACATCTTTCTCCACTTTTTCCATAAGAAGAGGACGTATGGAAAGTTTCACTGGACCAGCAATTGCTAAGTGCAGAGCACTTGTCCCTATTAAGGCACTTAGAGTGGGCCAGATAATTTTTATCTTTTCTAGGTACATTTGTCTTTAGAGTTGGAAAATATGTTGTAGAGTTTGATTTTATAATAAATAAAAGTGGCATTGAAGGTTCCAAGAGATTATTGAAAAAGAAAATACAAAATTTTAAGTATACAATTAACATTGGAGTCCCATCAAGCTCCACAGATCTCTCTCAGAAGAAACTCATAATACTCTGAATACATTTAACTGAAGAGGAAAGTCTTTGACTGTGATTACAATTTAAATGAATAAATTATACATTGACAACTGGATCTTCTGTTGAAAGGCTGCTTAAAGTTGCAATATATTGGTTTCTTGGGTCCACTGATGTTCATTATAAAATTTCCATTATAATATAGTATTTTCTGAAATGTTTAAATTCCTTGACTCCTGACAGTCAAAAGAAAAGGTGCATAAAAAGAATATTAAAAGTACTTCCATCTTCTGCATAATTTTACCTTCACAGAAAGCAAAGCCTGAACTCATTTTATCTTCAGATGTAAAGTACATGTACTGAGACCCAAAGAAAACTTTAAAAGGTCCAGAGATCCATCACCAATATTTGGTAACTTAAATCCAAAATAGTTTTCTCTGTTTATATTCCTGCAATGCAAAAAATCATGAAGTTTGCCATTTTATTGGAAGGTATCACTTTATTTATAGCACATATACCACTACTTTCATCATGTTCAAAAGGATCAGGAATGTCTGATCAATTGCCATTTTTCTTAAAAACTACTCCAGTTCCCACTCCTAGAAGCTCCCTCTCCATGAAGGTCCTGCAATTTTTAATGACAAGTGTGGAGGTTTTGGGAAAATGGAAACGATGGCAAATATTCGGTATATTAATGATTCATTTTGAGAAATACAAAAGCAGTTGTTCAATGAACTTCTCTCTCTGCCACAGAAAGTCAACCGATGGATGGTACTTAATGCTAAGGTAGTCACAACCCCATTAGCTCCTGCTTGGACAGCAAAGTACAGCCACAGCAGAAAACGGGGATACTGCATGACGTGTTTTGGGCTATAACTGGTGCTCAACACAGTTTGCAGAAGGCTGTAAAGGGGACACTTCCCAAAGAAGTGGTGGGAGTACAGAAGAATACAGAAGAACTGTGTAGTCTTCCAAAATGGGAATACTTCCTTGGAGATGCTCTTCACAAAACCTATCTGTGACTGTTTCACAATCTACCTCCACACAATGCTTAAGCATCTCAGCTCTACTACGGATTTTAGACTGGTCTTCAGGAATCCCAAATACTGGGGTGACGTCCTTGTTGCATTTATGGAGAAATCACTGAACCTGATTCCAGGTGAGACAAACTGCATTTCTTCATTATTAGTGCAAACATCCCTAGCATGCTCTGTATGCATATATACTGTGAATTCACCCATCTTGATAATTTTAAAGACTTCTTCTGCTCGAGAACTTTCTTTCCACAATTCTTAGCTCCATTTTTAGGCAATCTCCATTTTTAGCCAACCTCACTCTTCACTCCTTCCATCATAAACATGTGCATCATGAAACAGAAATACCAAAAAGCTAAAAAAAAAAAGCCACAGCAGAACTTCACTATCTTTCACCACTGGTAAATGGAGGGGAAATATCCTCAAGTGTAAGTCATAGTTAGTTAAACTGCATCCTCCAGAAAGGCATCTACCCTTGTTTTGAAGGCATAAAGAGACAAGTACTCCTACACTGCTCATATTATTTACTACTTTAAAAGTAATTGTCTAATTGTTTTGATAAGCTAACAAGAATGAGCCTCTTACATGTCTTGCTCTGAGGCATTTTTGCCAGTCCCTAGTGCATGTAGAAATGTCCTAAAAATCTCACCCAAGCTGACTGAAATCCAAGGAGTCACTGTTGCTGAGTTCAATGGGGCTGGGGTGAAACACAACACATGCTACCTGTTTCTGTTAAGAAAGATGAAGAGCATGGGTAGCAGGAAGACAGAGCTCTAAATTGCTATTTTCTCCCTAAGCATTCGAGGTTCTTTGATTTCTTATAGGTGTGGATAGTTGCCTGTGCTACGTCTACCTAAGCAAGTAGTGCCACCCAATAGGAGTTGGATGTGCAGGATAAAAACAGTAAGTCCTGAGGACCCGAAAGACACACTTTATGTTCTTTGGGGTTTTACTTAAGATGAACTCTAGTCTGGTCCCCAGGACTGAACACCTATTAGCAGCTGGAGTGCATTAGGTGCACGCCTGGAGCTTATCTTCTAGTTTGTTTCTCTCCAAAATTAATTCAGTGCTCCAAGACTGTTCTGCAGCATGAACCAATATGAACCAAATGGGGACAGTCAAGAGACATTTTTATTCTGCTTGTGCCCTGACCCATAAGTAGGCTCCTGCTACAATCTGAAACACTGCCATAGATGAACTCTGTAAGTGTCACACAGCCCTGTTCCAGCTGAATCTCGCACAGCTCCATGATTTTATCTTGGTATAGTGCATAGGTGTTATTTTGCAATATTCATGGGAAGTGATGTAATAGTGTGAAACCCAACATGGATCCAATGCAGGCCATGCAGGAGTTGAAAGGCAAGAAAAGGAAGAATTGTATTATCTCCCCTTCTTGAGAAACCCAGCCAAAACCAGTTATTCCTGTGCTCAAAATCATACTGCAAATTAGAGCCCTGGCTCTGAAATTGTTAAAGAATATGGCCACTGTCCTGATACATGACAGAGGAATGGAAAGTCAAAGTAGGGAATAGATGGAGAAATGAAGGAAAAGAGAAAGGAAAGGTTCTTTTTTATTTCAGTTTGGCAGTCAGGACCTAAATGGATCTGAGAGGGCCAGGTCAGGGAAGGATCTGAGGCTCATTTTTCCTCAGAAGTGAGGAAGCAGAAAGGGACATGGTTTGGAACACAAGACATCCATCTGTATCTCAGAAGTGCTTTTTCTCAGATGGTGAGACCCGCTTTTCTGTGGGTGTCTGGAGAAGAGAGCTCCCCAGGAACTGAGGTATGTTACACCTGCTGGGATAAAGCAGCACAAGCTGTGTATGAAGATGGGTAGGGTGAAACTCCATTATCCACACATGGTGGTCTCTTTCTATTGGAGATGTCCTTGACCACTTTAAGGGTCTGTTCAGGCTGGCTGGGGTCCTGACACAAGACTTGTGGGAGACCTGTGCCCATCTGGAGTGGCAGCTGAAGGCTAGCTCAGCTGCCCAAAAGCATCTCAGGTCGTATCAGCTCCCTTGTCTGGGTAAAAGAATCGATCCCATAAAAACTACACATCTTGTTGCAAAACTGGTGCTTTGCATGTGCAATTTATAGCTGTTCTACAAACCTTTAATTCCTGTGCACACGCCTGAGATAAATATACTCTGAAAAAAATGCCTTCTTTTCTTTTTTAAACCTCCAGATTTTGACATTTGTACCCCTAGCATTTAATTTTGAGATAAAGAGAACCTGGCTTCTTTACACAGATGAAAACTACACTAAACTTTTCCGTTATGAAAGATCTTTCAAACATTAGCTCAGTAATTTTTGTCCATTTGACCACCTGAGTAATTACTTTAGAATGTCCTCTCCTGCATTTCTTTGCTAGCAGTCAGACCTCTGTAATAAAATATTATGTTCAAAATATATTTTAGAAGAAAGGTATATAATCCTATTAATGGATTTCTTTAAATTCTCTATATGTGTTTTGCAATGAAATAAGCATATCCATAGCAATTTTTAAAGTTCTGCTTCAGGATTTATGCACTCTTAATGGATGGAGATTATTTCTTTGGATAATATAAATATCCCAAAGATTTAATGAAGCCATAAAGACATTCATTAGACATCTGTAATTAGAATTATAGTTACAAAAGCTTCAGAGTGCTAAATATACCTGCAGTATTTAATTGTTTCAAGTTTTCAGTAAACAGCTTTCATCCAGGGGAAGAACTCAGAGCTGTGGGGGTGGAATTCATCTCTAACTGGGCAAGAGGTCCCTGAATGTCACCTCCTCTCAAACTGTGTGAATAACCCATGAAACTGTATTTATGAAGACCAGCTCCTCCAGGCCACCTGCAGCCTGCCAAGATCTCTTTGGGCACTGCTGTGGAGCGTGCCTAAATTAAATGTCATCTCCAGCTTGCAACAAAGGTTGAAGATAGATCCCTCATTTCTCAGTCTGACGTTTCCTTGATGTCGCATCAGGACCACAGATAAATTTTGGAAATTGCTTGGAGGCCTTGCACAACCATGTATGTAAATGTTGGGACTGAATTTGGTCCTAACTTCTTACTGGAAGTCAGGAAAGGTAATACTTTTTAATGAATGTTACATGTCAAGCCATTTCTCCAATTCTGGGTTTGTTCAGGCTGCTTTGCTCTCATGCAAATGTTTTTCTCTGTTTTCTATGCAAAGAACAGCAGTGACACAGAGCCCAGCAATGACGTCTCGCAATCCAATCAGAAAACCTGCATAAAGATGAAAGGTCTTACCAACGAGAAGTGAGCTTGCTAAACTATACCTTTCAATGAATTCGGACAAAACTGAAAAATGTTGTTGATATCAGATCCTTAGGCTGATTACTGAAGCGTTCGATTTTTCAGCATGTCAATTCATCACTGTCTACCTGGTTATATTTAACACTTTCTCCTGTTTCCATCCTGTCTGCTGAGATAGGCAATCTCTGTCACACAGTATCTGCTTCACCAGAAGGTCAATAGACCATTGTGGAGGCCCATGAGTCCTGTTCCCAAGTCACCTTGATTCCCTGCGTGATATTGCTGACAGCAGATGGAGCTTATGCATCTTGTGGCATCTAAAATAGTCATGAGATTACAGCTTCCATCCTTCGAACAGCCCAGTGCTTCTTTTTTGGTGCTTTGCAATTATGCAGCCAGTCAGTGGAATGCAAAAACTCCACAGCGATGGTTGTTACCCTGTGCTGGTGTTGCCAAAATATTGCATTAGTTACACTGGTGTTCATTTTCTTTGAGAAAGTGCCACTTTGCATTTTAAGATAGCCACAGGTTTAAAATTTTTGTGGAAGATACTAAGCTTTGGATAACTCAGCTTAGAGCCGAGAGGTTTGGGATGCACATACAGAGTTGGTTATAGCTCATCAGTCCAGGCCGAATTACACAAAATATATACATGGAACGAGTGGCTGACAACTGCCCA